>NC_047510.2:7180507-7395507 GCF_902827115.2 Pseudochaenichthys georgianus
TTTACACATGTGCAGCATTTAATTATTCGATGTTGAAATGTCTTAAGTTTTGTATGTAATTTATTGGTCTTTTTAATTTATTTGCTTCTATATTGGCTATTTTACATGATATAACTTACTAATAATTATTAGAAAAATAGCAATTATCGCTACTAATAGGGTGTATATTTAAAAATATGTATAAATCAAAAAATATGTACTATGTTTATGTATGCTCAGTTTTATATCTGCCAAACACATTACGTCAGCGTAAAATTCATTAATATTTTCACGGTGACGAACCGGCAGGATAACAACAGCAGGGTGGTTAGGTTGTTATTGGGTGTAAATCTGCTCGACTCCTCTCACCGGCGATGTCTCTGAGTGGTTAAACAAGCGCACTAAAAACTTTAAACGCTTCAGCCAATCAGCGCTTCTCTAGTATCTGAGCTGACCAATCAGCAGCGCGCTCTCCTTTGTTGTTGGTGATGACATGAAAATATTGTTGTTGCTTGTTTGGGGGCTGCGGCGGACAGACAGACAGGGAGCACCGAGGTTTGAAAGCTTCACAGGCGTCGACCAAGCTCAGATTTGATTCATTTTGTCTTACTTTTGATTTTTAGGCAACTGCGTGTTGCGAAGAAAGCGGTCATGTCGGTGAATATGGACGAACTCAGACATCAAGTCATGATCAACCAGTTTGTTTTGACGGCTGGATGCGCCGCGGATCAGGCGAAGCAGCTCCTCCAGGCGGCCCACTGGCAGTTCGAGGTGAGGCTAAAAAGCGTTTTTATTCTACTTTAAAATAATGTCCAACTACGTTTTGTAACATCTAGCTGTTAACGAGCTGTCAATACTCGAATATCAACTCCCAGTATTGTCTATTTGGACGAGTGTGTGGCTTTAGGACCCGCTGTGGCTAACAGCGGCTTAGCTAACAGGACTGAGGACGTGGTGCTCGACTCTAGTGGCCGTTTTTTTGTTTACATTTTCGGTAGGAATCCATCGTGTCATTGTGGTGCTAATTGTTGTTAGCTTAGCTGCTAGCAGCCTCCATAAACATTAACGTCGCTCCTGCTAGGTTATTGTTTTAGGAGCTACTAGGGTTATATATATTCCAAAGCCTAATATCCGCTAACATTATAAAATCATTAAGATTATGACACATGGTGCATTCAAGTGCTCTTCCTGATTTGGGAAGTCGTTTTTTCAGACTTTGGTGTGTTCTTAAGTAACTAGTAAACAACATGGACGCTACAAAGATTGCGTCTTTTGTTATTACTCAGAGAATTAGAATTTATGTGAGACCTTTTCCCACTGGTCATTGAAATCTTGCAAAGTTTTAGATTTTCAGGGGCCTTGAACGTTTTTGAAAGTAGGCAAGAATATATATTTGTGCAAAATAGAAATGTAAGTTATTTTAATATATTTGTCATTGGATAGTCGAATTGCCATGTTGTTTATTTTTATGTTGAAACACCATTGAGATTGTTGTTAGTGTTGTTCATGGTTTCACTGGCACTTACAATCCTTATAGGTTGGACATTTTGAAAAAAACAAGATTACAACCGTTATTTATTTTTGTTTTAACAGGAGTCATTTAAAAATCCTAAATGTAAACATTATGTTCAAGAATAGAAATTCGAATGTATTGATATTTTATGTGAGCTTCTGTAAAGCCTGCTATCACTGATGTTTGTATGTAACCTTGACTCATGTCTCAAACTCTGTCCATGAATTGGATTAATTTGGGCCTGAAAAGTCCTAATCAACAAGTCAAGAAAAGTTCCTGAAAAACATTGGAGACCCCAGTTTGAATGAGTGTTAGTGGACTGATGATGCATTTAGTTGACAACAGTCCTAACAATGAAACCAAACCCAAAAGCATGCCATGCATGTAAAGTGGGGAAAGCAGCAGGAAACAAGGTGGTATTGTTTGTGTCCTCACTCAGTGAGAACGTAGTAAACTCACTATTGTTTGTGTTGCTGTGACATCATTGGCCTGAAAACATTAAGCAGTCTGGATAGAGAAGGCTGATTGGGTGACGTTGAATGCGATATCTCCTTTTTGCATGTCCATAATAAACACACTATTTGAGTAATATATGGCAGGGTGTTGAAGACATTTGTAGGTACATTTGAAAAAAATAAAGAGTCGAGGGAAGTTAAATTCCAAGAAAGAAACTCAGATATCCTATGATATTAAATAGTACCTATACAAGAAATGAAAATCCAAAATGTAACATAAGAAATGACCGGATGAGGTTGATGTGTTTACTTGACACAAAAGGAGAACGTCAATAGACAGCAAACCTAATTGCACATCTTAACAAACATTTTAAGTGTGTTGGTTGCTGCTAGAAGGTATGTTTTACTTCCTGTGAGTCTTACTTGCAAATGTAACTAACTGGCATTCAAACAAAATGTCTCAAAGTGGTGTAGACAGAGACATCAGAGGTGCAGTATCATTTTTTTATACGAATGTGGCATTGGCTAAAGACTTGCATGCAGGTGGGGTGGGGAGTCTGCAGGAAGTGATCACAGCTGATGAGGGAAGTGTAAACAGCTGAGATGGGTGGGGCTTTAACAACCCAGTCAAATGACAATGCATGAGACATTACAATACAGAGCACAGGGAGTATTGTGCAAGAACATAAATGCTAATTCAACAACAAACACATCTTAAAGAAGTAAGGGATCAACCAGCAACAATGTCTCTCAAAGCTGTTCAGGAAGAGTAAATACATCTGGCCTTGTGAATACATTATAAAGTTAAACAAGTTAGTTTTCTTTATACAACACAAACATACAGTGCTCCTTTTTTACGGACCTGAGATCACACAATAATAAGTAGAATGAATACATAACCCCCTAATCTTTCCCACAGTTAAATATTGACTAAGTAAATACCTAGCTGTTGAGCTAAGTGTTCCAAGCTAAATACTTGATGACTTTAGATAAACCATCTGTTGTGTTTTGAATCACTACACATTAAATGGAATCTGCCTTAAAGTAACGTTCAAAGACACCCCGGTGAACTCAGTCACACGGCATGGTGTTTCCAGCAGCAGGGAGTGTGAAAACATTTCGAGGTCCTGAGAAATAAAGTGAGCTGAGACAAAAAACACAAAAGCTGTGACGCTTTGAGATGTGTGTCACGTTGGACGGCATACATTCCTGCTCCGCTGCGGCTGTTGTCAAAGAACCAGAGCGTGGGAGGAGGGGGCGGGGGAGGAGGGGGGGAACCACTGCATTCATTGAAGTGTTGGTGTGAAAGAGGCCTCCGCTGCAGGGAAATGGAAGCTACGCTGAGCCGTGAAACAAGCTCACACTGACGGATAAAACATGGTGCAGACTGTCAACATTCACAGGGTGTAATATCACATTTCAACTAGAGATAACAGCTACAAACAACACTGCTGCCAGGGGCGCATACCGCTTCCCGGTATTACCGAAATACAGGATACTGGCAGCTACGGTATACCGTACCAAAATCAGATCCGGTTTTTGATACTTTTTTTATAAAAGTGAGGCGTAATATCCTTAAACTCGCGCCCAAACCGTCTGAATTACGATGTCAATTTCGCCGTGAAATTCCTCAAACGAGTCACTTTAGAAAGTCTAAAGTCTGGCTGCATATGACTGCCAGTCTGAATGGTGGGGTCTGTAATTCGGTTCCCAACCCTAGTGGCAACACATCCAACCTCCAACCAATGATGTCTCGTATCATGGCAACCAAGTCCCTTTGTGTTCAGGGAGGCAGCGCGCTAAGCGAGAGAGGGTTCAGTTCAGCAGGTGATGTCCTACGCTGGGAAAGGGCCCGTTTGGATCCAGAGAGCAGATATGCTCATCTTCTTGAAGATGAATGCACAAAACTGAACTGTGGTGGGATTTGTTTTCTTTCATCTGGCAA
The DNA here is from genome assembly GCF_902827115.2 of Pseudochaenichthys georgianus. Classification (NCBI taxonomy): domain Eukaryota; kingdom Metazoa; phylum Chordata; class Actinopteri; order Perciformes; family Channichthyidae; genus Pseudochaenichthys; species Pseudochaenichthys georgianus. The sequence goes on from NC_047510.2 coordinate 7,184,400, forward strand.
ATGTTGATTTTAATGATGCTATTTGTTTTATGCGCAATGCCGAGATCTCATGATCCTGTGTGTTCTCCGGTCAGTGGAATCTCAGGGTGAATATTGATTATACCGGTGCTATTTTCTTTTTGCATTGACAGGATGTACTATTCCTGCCTGATGGTTGTTATAAATGATATTGCAGAATCTGTTTTCATTGTTTGTTCAGTACTAAAAGGTCCAAGTCCCACATTTGAATTTAATATTCATTTGACATGTTAACTACATCATAAAGCGCTTCATGGGAGTGATTGCGGGATGATTCAATTGTCCCTTATGCAACATGAAAGTATCACGATATGTATCGGTATCGTACAAAAAGTCAACGATATGCAACCCTAACTGCTGCCGCTGCAGCACAACAGTTTGATGCTAAATTATAATTTGTTCATCAAATACTTATTACATTCTAACCGTAAACTCTTGAAGATTTGATTTCCTTTTATGCTTCGCAGATTAACGAAGTTGTTAGAAAAAGTACTTTCTCAAAATGCCGTGATCCATTATGACACACACTCCAAAACAACATAGACAACTGACAATAGATATAAAAAAAGTTCAAACGTTACAATTTGTTTTAACTGATTGGAATGATATTTAGCTATGTTGATGAATTGCCTATTTTTTTATAGTTATTTCTCTCCCTGTCTTTATACACCAAAGTGAATTCCTTCCTACGTGAAAATCCACTTTGTTTTGATTCTGATTATTAAAAAGTCAACAAAATCACTGAAACTATTTAAACATTAATATGTACATGTACAAAAACAAACTGGCATTCAATGTGATTGCAAGGGGACAATACATGTAAGCATTGTGACATTGGATAATAAAGTGCACGATGCAGGGTCTGTAGATATTAGATTATCTACAGACCTAATGCAGATAATAAACTGGTTGTGAGTGAATGTCCCACACTGATTAGCTTATCCCCAAAGAGTCACATGCTTCCTATGATCCACATGAGGTGGACTCAGCCTTTTGTTTCTGTTTCTCAGAGATTACCAGGTGTTTGTTCCCTCTGAGGAACAAAACAAAACACTTCCTGGTTTGTGCACGAGGCAGCTGTTTTATGGTTTCCCTGCCTCAGCACAAGACGACTTGTTGCTTTACGCTTCAGATCATTATCTTCTTTCAAAAATATGATTAGCTGCAGCTGTAGATCACTTGTATTACTTCTGCTTTATTTGAACTCGCATAGAAACGACTTAAACTACAATATATGAACACAAGTGTTGTTTCTTTGACTGTTTTCAGTCCGAAGCGTTGGTGTGAAACATGCAGATTAAGAGGAAGTTGCGTGTAATTGAGCTTCCTGTGTTATCAGTGATTCAGTTAGCTCAAAGCTAATCTAAGAAACCCTGTTTCAGATCTCTGAGTGGAGATAATACATTCAAATCCAAGCTCATAAAGATGACGTCTTGTTAGGAGGATTACAAACCTGTACATTATTGGAATAGGTATACGGGTTCCTGCGGTCATTAAAAACCTGGAAAAGTCATGGAAATTCTAAATGCTAATTCCAGGCCCTGGAAAACAATTTCTTTCCCAAAGTTTTGGAAAAGTCATGGAAATGTAACCAAAGTTGCATCAAATATCATTTATATTTGTATCTAATCGCAGAAATAGTAATACTATAACGATAATACATATTGTATCGTATAGTAATGAAACATAAAATGGCTTTTAACTGATGAGGTATTTTTCTGGTGAGAGATTTTTACAATCACGCCCTAGTCTAGTCTACAGTGGCTTCAGTCTGGAGAAGCTAGTACGCCTACTATTTGATTTGTTTTAGATAGGCACAACATGTTTCATATGTAGAACTTATTTTCCAGCTTACTATGTTAAAATAAAAATGTTTCAGTGGTACCGCTGAGAAACTTGTTTTGGTCATGGAAAATGAGGTAAAAGTCATTGGAAATCATTGGTGAAAAGTGTATGAACCCTGTATACAGATCCTTAACTTAAGTAAAACACTAATACAGTAGACTTTGGAAAAAGCCTCTATTCATAACAAACATTGAATACAATGATATATTGAAATGTAGTTGTTATTTAATTTGAATAAATCATAACAGTCTCTTCTCTCTTTCTCTGCAGACGGCCTTAAGCTCCTTCTTCCAGGAGGCCAACATCCCCACTCACCACCACCAGATGGTAAGTCCATCTATTCCCCTTAAAACATAATCCCTGGCAGTGGACAGATGAACCTGCTGACCTGCTGCTCGCACACGCACTGCTCTGAAAAACAGGCACAGACAGAGCCGTTGTATTGATGACAGCAGCAGTTTAACACCATTTGAGTTCTTTACTACTCATGGAGACAATCTATCAAAAGAACTGAGGTTAAACCAAAGCAACATGAGCAGCGTTTGGAATACAGGACTATCAAATGAAACAATATTGTGTTTTATAGAAAATATGTAAACTGTATCAGTGTGTTAAACATAATAGTATGTTTGTGATGTAGTGCCCACTCAGTGCAATTGACTTATAAACCACTGCCCTTAATATAGACAGCTGTAAGTTTACACATGCATTTATCTGCTAAATAGCACTTCATCGCATTTTTTGAAAGAAAAATCAGGAGAAAATGTACTTTGTTTTAGAGACCATTTTCTGGTTTGTCTGTGTCAGCAACACACTCAAGATCTGGCTGGACTGAGCGTAAAGGTTTCTACAACGGCGTCAACATTTTCAAATGACTTCAACTAACGTTCATGTACATGCTAGCTAGCTAATATTCATTATGCTAAATATTAGTTAAATATCTAATACAAGTGAAATCAAATATGAATACATTTAACTGTGCCCCTTTAGTAGACAGGAAATTCAAAACATTACATTCCTCAAGGATACCAGTCCGGCTAACTAACAGCTAACTAGCAGCTAACTAGCAGCTAACAGCTAACTAGCAGCTACTGCTAGCGGTTAGCTTTACTTTAGCAACAAATACAGCTGTGTGACCCTCAGGAAACTCCATGAAAAAGAAAGTTGAGGCAGAGCAGCTGGAGCGCATCAGAAACATAACAATTATTTTACATCAAATATTCTCAAGTTTGACCAAAGTGGGAATTCAAATGATTTAAAAGCTTTTCTTTTAAACTGTAAAATTGTTACATAATGTGGCTTTATGCTTTCTAAACAGGCAGAGTCAAGTTAGTTTGTTTCTGTTGAATGCTCGGTAATCCCACGCCCTCCGAACTACCCACAGTGAACACGCTACTGTGGTTAAAGGGTGAAGGGCACTTTGGACTCTTTTGGAGCGTCTGTGTTTTACGTTTTCTGTCCGTTTGGGTGGATTTCACATTTATCTTATAAAACTTCAGTTTATGTTCATTTCGCTTCTAGGCAGGAAATTAAATTTAGAGTGAAACACATCACGTAGGGCGTGTCAGACTCTCACAGGAACATTAAGTCTGTGTGTTGTAAAGAAGGGTGTTTAATCTTTAATTACACTGCGTCACACAATAATCACTCATTCACAAAACGCTGCATGAAGGGAATCATTATTCTGTGGCAAACACCGTGTACTCGACTGCATTCAAGTACACGTTCATTTTTACACTGTGTACTCGACTGCATTCAAGTACACGTTCATTTTTACACTGTGTACTCGACTGCATTCAAGTACACGTTCATTTTTACACTGTGTACTCGACTGCATTCAAGTACACGTTCATTTTTACACTGTGTACTCGACTGCATTCAAGTACACGTTCATTTTTACACTGTGTACTCGACTGCATTCAAGTACACGTTCATTTTTACACTGTGTACTCGACTGCATTCAAGTACACGTTCATTTTTACACTGTGTACTCGACTGCATTCAAGTACACGTTCATTTTTACACTGTGTACTCGACTGCATTCAAGTACACGTTCATTTTTACACTGTGTACTCGACTGCATTCAAGTACACGTTTATTTTTTTCATCCTTATGTCCTGAAGTATAATCAACACATTTTACTTAAAGTATCAAAAGTAAAAGTACTCACTATGCAGAATAGCTGTTTATTTCAGTATTATAGAACAGTATTATTCAATTTTATCACTAAAAAATCTTATATAATTGTAATGTTTGTCATTGTTGAGCCAATAGTTATTTAAAAAAAAGTATTTCAGTCCTGATCATATTATTCCACTCCATCATTAATTGAAGTCTAAAGTAACCTAAAACTAAAATATAAGTACGTCTAAATAGTACTTAAGTCCAATACTCCTCCTCTCCCCTTCCTCCTCTCGTGTGTGTGTGTGTGTGTGTGTGTGTGTGTGTGTGTGTGTGTGTGTGTGTGTGTGTGTGTGTGTGTGTGTGTGTGTGTGTGTGTGTGTGTGTGTGTGTGTGTGTGTGTGTGTGTGTGTGTGTGTGTGAGTGTGTGTGTGTGTGTGTGTGTGTGTGTGTGTGTGTGTGTGTGTGTGTGTGTGTGTGTGTGTGTGTGTGTGTGTGTGTGTGTGTGTGTGTGTGTGTGTGTGTGTGTGTGTGTGTGTGTGTGTGTGTGTGTGTGTGTGTGTGTGTGTGTGTGTGTGCGTGTGTGTGTGTGTGTGTGTGTTGGTGTGTGTGCTGGTGGGTCGCTCTAGGCGGAGCGAGTTGGAGCTTGTAAGGAAGGAGGAGGAGGAAGTGTGTGAGAGTCGAAGGGTTTGTTATTATTTTGGGTGCAGTGCGGTGACATCATCTCGCCTGAGGCTCCGCTGTCTGTGTGTGTTTGGAAGAATACAGCTGCAGAGGTCTGAGAGAAAGAGTGGAGCAACTGAACTCAGGGGGGAGCATCAGCTGCAACACACACACACGTGCACACACACACACACACACACACACACGTGCACACACACGGCTCCTTGGGCCCCGTGATCATTGTTGCAGCATTAATGAACCTTTGATGAAAGCTGACGAGCTGAACTTTGTCCCACTCTTCATCGTGCTCAGTCAAAGGACAACATCAGGTCCTTTTATTTATGAATAAGTGTTTCGTAAAGATGAGGTAAGGCTGCACAATGTGAGGAGAATATGCATCAGATTGAATGAACTGAGAGGTCTTCCTTCACTACAAATGGATTGTTGAATTAAAACATGAAAAGGACATTTTTTCTAACTCTTTTACTGAAACAGATAAAAGTAACGTTTTACTGATCATCTATTTAAACTCCCTTCTTAAAAAATACATTTTAAATATTGCAGTATTTCACAATGTAAAACAATATAATGTGGACAAAAATATGGGAATTTCCACCGACATTGTGTGTTTTCAAGGTGAATGCATCAGTCTGCCGTTATGGTCATTTTAGAAGGGATAGGGGAGATGTAGCTGTCGTAGTTATGCCATGATACATACAACTGACATGTGTCAAACTGTGATGTAAAGATATTTAAGAAGTAGTGTATAATGATAATAATCAACTAAATGAAATATAAAACAAATGGATTCTTTGTTTACTTCGATAATGATGTAACACACTGTACGTGATAAGGGGCGGGACATGTCTAAGCTGTTGACCAATCACACCAGAGCTAACCAATCAGCTAACCAATCAGAGCAGACTGGGCTCTGGTTTCAGACAGAGGGTGAAAAGAGGTGCTGCAGCACAGGCAGTATGAGAAAATAAAGAGCTTTGTGAACATTAAAGCATGTAAAAGGAGGCACACGATACAACTATTAAGCGGAACTGACTTTAAAATGTAATATGAGAAAAAAGGTCAGAGTTAAAGCAAAGGTTTAATACAAAAAAATGCACTTTTGATAACGGACCCTGGTAGAGAGAGTAAAGTGTTTTGTGTTGGCATGTAGAAAAATGTATTACAGCTGAGTGTTGATTTTGACAGAAGCATCTTTACTGTGTGTGTGTGTGTCTGCGTGTGTGTTCTGAACATAACAGCTGAGAGAAGCCTCCTCTATTTCTGTCTGCCATCTGATCTGTGTGTGTGTGTGTGTGTGTGTGTGTGTGTGTGTGTGTGTGTGTGTGTGTGTGTGTGTGTGTGTGTGTGTGTGTGTGTGTGTGTGTGTGTGTGTGTGTGTGTGTGTGTGTGTGTGTGAGAGAGAGAGAGAGAGAGAGAGTGTGTGAGAGAGTGAATGACGCATTTAGAAGTGTGTCGCTTTCAGGATTTCTTTACTGATTATTCAATCAGAATCAATTCTGCTCTTTTAGAATTTGAAAATGATATTGACTTAAGCCTATTTTAATTTCATTTAGATACCTTTTTTTTTTTTTACTGATGCATTAAAGGGGAAAGGAAACACCAATTACAGTTATAATATTCCGGTAGTTTATTCATTTTACAATGGATATTGATCGTAATATTTATTGTATAAGATATTACTCGCCAAAAGAAAATTAATTATCCGCCGGCCGGGTGGGGAATTCCGGGACCAGGCCGCCGCCATTAGGGGAGTCCCAAATGGTGACGTCACTGGCTGTGTTTTCGCTCCACCAGAAGTCAACACAACGTAGCAGATATGGCAGCGATGGAGGAATTTTGCAATGAGATCGACGTTTTGAACGATGAATTTGACTATTCGTCGGGAGATGACATTGATGTGGAAGCATCTACAGTTACCAGGCATCCCATGGCCTATGCTTATGAACCGATTCGGTCGAATAGAGTGGCATACGATCCGGAATAAAAAAATTTAAAAAACACAATGCTAACAGTGAGCCTCTGAATTAGCCCCGAGCGAAAATGCTAACCTATTACTGCACCGATAGCTCCCTTATTACTTATCCTAGCCGCACATCCAACACATCGTTTATGATCGCAAGGAGACACAGAATCTAACGGTGCCCACCTCAACACTGAAAGATACAAACTCGCGAGGTTATCCACAAAAACGTACATCAAAACAAGTGGCGCTAGGTACTAACATACGCCAGGCTAACGGCTTACCTTCCTCATTGTCTGGTCTAAACTGGTCTTCAATGGCATTACAACGATAAAAACGATGATGTAGTTAATCCATAGGTTAATATCCAATGGGGCTGTGTCCCCTTTGAAATGTTCTGATAATCTATAAGCAATACAACTGCAATTCCATTATCTGCTGTCCGCTCTGTGCTCCGTGCGCTCTGGGTCCTGCAATACCATCCATCAATAGCAATACTAGCCTTTTTAGGGCTGTTTTCGACAGATGAGCGTGTGTATGCCAGTTTAATTAGTTGAGCTATAGAACACCCCCAATTCTCTATTGTACGTCATAATAGCTACCATTTAGTTTGGACGCGATTGCGTTAATTAATAAGGTCACACTGTGTCAGTAAATACATGTGTGAGCTAGTAATCTGGTAGTGCTGCAATATTTACCTCTCTCTCGGCAGCTGAAGCAACTCGTTTGGTGGCTCGAACTTCACGTTTGTTGACACTGTCATTGTCTTGCGCGGCCGACGTGCTGGGACGGTCGGTGTTCCCGACTGCATACGTTGAGAAATCGAATATTGTGGGAACAGATCCTGGCTTCAAATCCAATGTTTTGTATTGAACCAGGCATCCAGACTGGACTTTGAGCAGCTTCTCATCCTTTAGTGGCAGCCTATGGAAATGTACTTCTTCCTTCTTTGTATAAAATCCATTTGTGCAGCCTGGGGCAATACAATAAACTCCTGACGACGACCGTTTTCTTGTAATGTAAACTACTGGTGCATTGCACGCCATGTTGTTTGTTATTGAGCTTTGACCCAGGAAGCCGTACCCAATCAGTGACGTCACTGGGAAAGTCCCGGAGCAATGGAAGCGCCCATGGTCATTAGGCACATATTTCAAAAAGTAAATTCGCGTATCTCGATCGTTTATATTGGAAATAGACTAGATAAATACATTTCCTAATGGTAATATTGTCGCATGGAAAGCAGTTTGAAAAGTGTTTCCATTTCCCTTTAAGCAGAGATTAAGTTATCAGAGCTGCAGGGGAAAAACAATCATTTTTAACATGACCCGGTTTTATTCAGTGTTTTAATCACCGAAAGAGACCCTAGTGTTACAGTACATACATTTTGTGTTTCATATCAGTATGTAGTGTCTCCACTGGGACATGTCTCCACTGGGACATGTCTCCATGCTTTCATGTTCAAAAAGCTCTTTATTGTTCTCGTGCTGCAGCACCTCTTTTCACCCTCTGTCTGAAACCAGAGCCCAGTCTGCTCTGATTGGTTAGCTGGTTGTGATTGGTCAATCGCTTGGCGATGTCCCGCCCTGTGTTGGTGGGCTGGCCAATAGAAAGTGCAAGTGTTACATAGTGATGTCACTGTGTTACGAAAGTAAACAAAGGAGTCGTAGAGCCTCGTAATGGAGGCGTTTGAGGCAGGGGAATTATGGTTGGCAAAACATTCAAGAATTTCTTTTTTCAAGACCCGCCCCGCGACGTGCAATACCGAACCCGCCCCGCGCACATATTGCCAATTAGTTCCGCAACCCGACCCCGCATATATATGAGCAGTGAAAACGTGCAATTATTAACACACGCAGTTGCATATTTGTCTCAGAAAGCGTGGGATGTTGGTTATTTTCTCCATCTAGGACGGGGTCTGCAACCTTTTTGACCAAAAGAGCCATTTTGCTCCTTTTTCCAAAACATTTTTTTGTCTGGAGCCGCAGAACATATTTCATAGCTTGATAGCTAATAAAGTTGTTTTTATTGTTATATCAGAGAAAAACTACAGGTTTTTTTGCATTTATTAGGCTATTTATTACATGATATAAAACTGTTAACCTCTAATAAGAAACAAAGAACTCTTATAAGGAGAATTAAAAATAATACACAGGCCTACTTTAAAATAAATTAAACACAGCACTTGGGGAATCCTCTGCACATTTGAAGGAAAAAAAAATACAATTAAAATGGACCCACTTTGAAATAAATAAAACATATATCTGCACCCTAAAAAGAGTTAAAGGTAAGAATGGAGAAACCAGCTTGAGTGCGCTAGAATTTGAAAATACACAACCGGAAAAAATCTGACTCTTCCTTCAGACTTCCTTACAGAGCCCCTCCTCCAACACATGCGCAAATGACCAATGAGGGCACGAGATAAGTTTGTGCCCAGATGGAAGGCTGACAGGCAGGTAGGCCATCCAGTTATTTTAGCTGGGCCGGCTCAGATGATTGGTCATGCTTTTTACAGCGCTACGGCTTCCACAGATAACATTTTTGTATGTATTTATTGTCAAAGCATTTCATATATTCATTGCTATCGGGACCGGAGCAGGATGTGACGCATATTTTAGTTGACCTAATTAAAACCATTCTGTTTTTTATTTATGTGTCACAGTATCAACTCAAAATACAAAATACGAAACATTTTCAACCATGCAACAAAATATAAATAGTCCTACAAATACTTTTAATTTATTTCCTTCTTATTTTTGTCTAAGCTCAAGGGAGCCAGAGCAGAGGGCTTAAAGGGCTGCATGCGACCCGTGGGCCGTGGGTTGCCGACCCTTGATCTAGGATGACACCAAAAGCCTCCCAGACGTTGGATTTCGCTCTTGAGGAAGTGATATTGAAAATGCTGTATTCTCCGCTAGAGAGCTTCACCTCAGCCATTTCGAATGTGGCGCGCTCAGCAGCAGATTGATGCGCTGCAGAGGTTATGATTATGCGCGGTCCCGCGGGGAAGAGGTCTGAGGATTTAAACATTAAACTAAATTATTATTATTTTAATCTATTTATTATGCAATCCCCGCAACCCGACCCTTATCATCTTTGTTTTACCCAGAACCAAACCCGGAAAAAAGCGTTTGAAAAAATACCACCCGCGAATCACTTTTTTTGCGGGTCACCCGTCGGGTACCCGACCCGATGCAGGACTCGGGTATATATATGTTGTTTTTACATCTTTGAGGTTGTTTTTAATTTAATTTCATATAGTTTATTATTGTACTTTACCTCTTAGATATCTGCATATCACAGTTTGACTTCACATGTCTATTTTGTTTATCATAACATGACTTTGGCTACTTCCATCCTAAATCTTTCAAAGTGTGTGGGAGAGAAACTCCCTCTGGAGGGAGCTTTGGGATTTTAGCCTTAGCAGAACATTTACATGCACACAAAGCTATAGAACACACTACAGGAGAGGGAGAACCTCAAAAAGCATAATGGGGCCTCGTTAAATAAAAGTTTAGACCTACCTTTTGCTTACTCTTTTCTCTTGTGTGCGTCCCGCAGATGTGTACTCCCAGGAACACGCCCGCCACGCCACCCAACTTCCCGGACGCCATCACCATGTTCTCCAAGCTGCGTGCGTCTGATTGCGGCCCCGGGTCCGGCAGCGGTTCCTCCATGGCGTGCTCCCCACCGACCCCCTCCTCCGGCTACGGCTCCTTCTGGGCGTCCTCGCCGCCCAGCCACCAGCCCGCCTGGCTGCCCCCATCGTCGCCAACAGGCCCCCACCTGCACCACCACTTCCACCACCACCACCTGCAACAGACTCCCATGTGGCCCCCTGGAGCCCAGCCCAGCGCCGCCCCACAGCCTCCGGTCGTGTCCGCGCTGCACGGCCAGAGATGAGACTGAACGGGGAGGATGGGGGCTGGTCAAGGAGCCAAATGTATGGGGAGGGTGGTGGGGGGGTCCATGTGTGGAATGAGAGGAAATGGAAAAAGACAAAAATACTGTTTTCCTGTCTCGTTTTTCTAAACCGAAGACTTCCTCTCGGTCTTCATCACACGCCGAGGAAACGAACGTTCTTTTTCACCCGGGATGCAAATCGAGCCCAGGACCCAGCAGAGCGCTCCGAGGATAGCAGCCATGTGATCTCATTTTTTATCTTTCAAAAACTCTTCTTCTTCTTCAGATGGTTCGGAAATATCTGGCAATAACCAGCAGAAAACAGACGGGATTCTAGACGTTTCCTTTACAGCTATGAAACTGCTCACAGAGAGATGCATCTACAGATGTCCTTTATCTGAGTCACACCAGATTTAGCACAGGAATAAAACCTGCTAATCTTTGACCTTTTTTTTTTTAAAGAAACAACGACCTGGAGGACAAAATCTTCTTTCTGCTGCATATTAAGAAAGATGTTTCCTTAACTTTCATCCTTTGTCGCGGTTTCCTGATCCAAACAAAGATGTTGCTTTATTTCTACAACGTGTAAACAAAATAGAAAATTGTAATGATCAGTTTGATAGAGAGCCTCTGTTCCAACTATGTAACTAGAATGCAATTTATATTTCAGTGTTTTTCTTTTATTGTGAAAATATCCAGGAGCTTACTTTCCGAATTTAAAATGGAAACAAACTAAAACAGAGTGATAGTGACTAATTTAGAAAAATAATCGCCAACTATTTTGATAAATAGTTTAAGTGATTTTTCATGCAAAACTGTCAAAAAATACTGTTTTCAGCCTCTTAAATATGTAGATTTACTGTTTTATATCATAATAAAATAAATATCTTTGGGTTTTTGGACAAAGCAAGACATATATTTGGACTTTGAGAAACTGGTATGTACATTTGTTCACATTATTTAACATTTTATAGACAGATAAATGAATGAATCCAGAAGATACGATTTTTTCTGGGTCGCTATAAACAGAAACATAAAAGCAATATTAGGTAATTTGGGAAATCATAATTACTGTCATTATTTAACATATTAAGTGAACCACACTACGTACTGTTGAGGTCAGGTTATACATTGGCTTCCAATCTGAATCTTTTTACATTTGAATACACAACTTAATGTGTCTTGTGTAGTAAAAACAGATAACAGACCTATTTCTGACTACCTGGATCCTTAACAACAGTCCTATGTTTGGGATAAACAATCTTTTATGTTGCAGCAGACAGAATATTATTTAATCCAGATGGACAAAAGAGCGTGGAAGGTTTCAGTAAATCCCTTCAGAGACAGGAAGTGATGTCATGTTGAGTTTAATGGTTAAAACGACAGTAGGGAATAACCTTTTGTAAGTGCAAATATGATCGGTGAGTTAAGTAGAGCGGCAATGATTTAAATATTTTTAGATCTGCCACATTTATAAAGTATAAAATGGGAGAGGGCTCAGATCCATTTCCTGTTTAGTGGTTATGAGGCACTTTTGTACCACAGCATAATATGGCCATTGTAGGTAAAAAAGAAATAAAGGATGGGAAATGGGTAATGTTTTAAGAAATAATCTGGATTTCAGAGATTAAAACCTTATATTCACAAAATAAAAAAATGATCACAAATGAAGGAAACCTTGCCATGATTATTAAAGCATTAATTTGCGAGAAAAAACAGAAGTATAAAGCTCAGATGAAAGGCATTATTTTACATATGGCTTTACATTCTCAGAGAATGTTAGTTTTGGCATACATTTATTTTTGAAAATTATTTAATCGTATATTCACAACTTTAATCTTTGATAATTTCTGACTTTTGTTTACTTGAGAATTAGGGATTTTGTTAGTCTATTTATAATTCTTTTTTTGGAAAGGATGTTTTTTAATAATTTTTTTCTAATCGCTTTTTCATAATTTTCCCATTTTAATGAGAGAATATCGAAAAAAAATGTATCAAGTCAATTTACCACTTTAATCTCATAAGTATTTTTACGGAGTCTCACCCTCCTTCCCTGGTTATGTCTTTTTGTTTGTTTACCTACAATGGCTCTAATGGACAGTTTTGTAAATAAAACCTTCAACTGAACGTTTTCTGTCACGCTGATGATATAAATAATCTGATTTTGGAATATTTTTGTCCGGTGAGCTGCCTGCCTGTCTGCGGGGGCATTTAGAGGCCAACTCAGTGATTTTCCACACAACCTTTGTGATGCTCAAACACTCCTACCTCTGTGTGGATGTGAGGCCCCTGAGCCCCGCCCGTACCCTCCGGTGCAGACGGGATCAGAGAGTTGAAACACGTTCAAACTGCTGCCGCTGCGGAAGAAGAATTTACAGCAGAGCTTCACAGCAGGCTAAACCCGGGATTTGTTAGCTGGCTCCCTCACACAGGACCCCAGTACGTATGTCACAGAAAATCACCGGGAGAATAGTGAGACATTTAAAAAAAAAAACTTCACTCCACAAGAAAGAGGAAGCAGGAATCAGGGAGGGACAGGATGCAGAGAAAGATGTCAAAACTGACTTTGTTGTTCACAGCTTCACACAGACAATCAACCTTCTTCTGTTTTCTGTTGGGTTCCTTTGTGGGGGGAGGGCTTCACGTTTAAAGCTGTTACATCCCTTCAAATGCAACAACCTGATAAGATTATATTTCAAATCTGATACAGAAATGAAAATCCACCCCGATGTGTTTTACTCCTCTGGGCTGTTTGTCCTGCCAGTCTTTCTCTCTTCTTCTATCCTCATAAAAGGGAGTTTTTTGTAGGTGAGGGAGGATTTTTCCTGCAAATCAAGGAGTTGAGAGGAATGCCGGATGTGTCAAATGTGACTGAGGAGTTTTTTGTGAGAGGACTAGTCGTCTAATTTAGTTTTTGATGGAACGAGTTGCAGGTTGCGGAGGTGTTTGTGCCGACGGGGAAGAATTTGTCGGCGCTTCCTGCAGGGTTCAGGCTCATTATGGATCATTTAAAAACAGTAATCAATGTAATCCTGATGCAGTATGTCCCAACCACCCTGACGTTTTGATTGTTTACCTCATCTTAAACTTTTATTTTGCTCTTACCAGGTTTTCTTTCTCAGAAATTCACTGTTCTAATCCACGGCTCTTTTATAGAGATTTCTCTCTCTTTCTGTTCATTTCCTCTGTTTAAATGTGTATTTATATGTTTAATAAAAACAAGGTATGATTTACTTTCTGTGTCTCAATTGCTTCATCACACTTTTGGTATTTACTGTCAGAGCTAAAAGGACAGAGAAAACAAAAGTGACTTTCCTTCTGAGTGAGGCTGAGGACGGATGTGGTCGGAGCCGTTTCTCATCATTGACTTGATGACAAGTCTTCACATGACACGACTGCTTTATTGAAGAGGAAGTCTGGAGCTGCGTTCAAAGACACCACTCAAAAATGGGGTTTATAAGCTGCTGCTCAAAAAGGATATCAAAATAGACCACACTTTTTTTTACAGGTTGTTTGGTACATCATTGTTTTCAGGACCAAGAGGAACATAAGGAAAAGTAAAACAAAATATGATATATGCTCTTATTATGGGTTATTAGGGAGACATTGGTTTGTGTCACCCACTTGAGTAGTTTCTTCATTTCTTCTTTTTTTTTTTCTGCTTACTGTTTTAAAGAGAATGCGATATTTTGTTTTTGTTTTCTGATGATTCTACAGTGTGCTATTTATAAAATGTTGTCTGCAATCCCACTGAAATTCTTTAACAAAAAACGTTAAAATGATCAACCACAGACTTAAAAAGTCACTTGAGATAAAACCACATTCTTCAATGACAGGAAATAATTCGATGGCACTTCAAAGTGAAGTGAACCCCCCCCCCCCCCCCTTCTTTTACAGTCAGCGTGCTCTCAGACGGAGTTTCTGTGAACAGGAAGTACCCAGCAGAGATGCACCCGGGGTCGTGACCTCCGGACACGTAATGCTGACAGTGAGGGGAACAACACATGCAAGAGTTTTATTACTCTGGCTGCCTAAATATATAAATATACATGTATAAATACTGTACGTTGTTTGGTTTCTTCTGGCTCTTCAACAAGGCTGTCCAAACTACGGCCTGGGGGCCATTTTGAATCGGCCATCAGCAAATTCTAAAAGTATAATGACTTAAGTATAATAAACTTCTGCTTCTCTTATATTGTACTTCTTAAATATATATGTTCAAATATATTATACTGTATTCATGTATTAATAAGCACACTTTTCAAAGAAATTCAGTCAATTAAAGTTGAAAATATTTAATTGACTGTTGATTTAATTGTCAACTTAGATTAGTTGATCAGAAAAAAGCTCAATAACAAATATACATTACACCCTTCATATTTCCTCTTATTAACAGCAATCTGAAGCTTCTGTTTTAAGGAATGAGCTGCCAACAGAATACATGAAACCCTATGGAGAGACGGGATGTAGGGTGTTTCTTTCTTACAGCATTTTCAAGTATCAAGAATCATTGACCTACATTGGATTGATTTAGCGATCTGAACTTAAGAGGCATTATAGCTCTAGTGAGGGGCCCAGCCCTTCGTAGATGTTTCTGTATGTGGCCCTCAGTGAGAAAGGTTTGGACCCCCCTGCTCTACAAATGTGTCAGTCACATTTTAGTGATTTATAATCTTTCTAAATGTGTTGCACATTGTTGGCACTTCCACTCCAACATTTCTTGCACTATTTAACCAAATGTTTGACATTCCTACTTCGACGGTTTTGCATCATTTTTGAGCATGTTCACACAAAACTTTGTGCGAAATGTAATGTTTTTGTGTCATTTATGTGTTCTTTTCTGTGTTTGACAAAGTTAGATCAGATCCATGTGGAGAATATTTGTCTTGGTACATGTGTCATCATTTATTTTACAAAATCTCTTAAAGGTGGGGTAGGTAATTCACTTCAGAAACACTTGTTATATTCCATGGAATGCTCTTAACATCCCGATAGCAATGAATATCTTAAATGCTTTGACAATAAATCCATAAAAAAATTCATCTGTGGAAGCCGTAGTACTGTAAAAAGAACGACCAATCATTTTCACCGGCCCGGCTAAAATAACTGGATGGCCTACCTGCCTGTCAGTTTTCCATCTGTGCACAAATGTATCTTGTGCCCTCATTGGTCATGTGCGCGTTCGTGTGTGTTGGAGGAGGGGCTCTGTAAGGAAGTGGCAGATTTTTTCCGGTTGTGTACTTCTAGCGCACTCGAGCTGGTTTCTCCATTCTTACCTACCCTACCTTTAACATGTCTGCTTTAAATTTCAGCTAAGAGGAAACACATTGTATACGTCAGATATAAGATATTGAGCTATTTCAGGCATTTTTGGGAATTTCTACTCAGGGTTTTTAAGCACATCCTTGTTGTGGTCTTAAATTAACACATTTATTATTAGTTATATTACATTCATTATTAAGATAAGACTTTATTTATCCAGAGGGAAATTCTTGTTTAAATGTTATCATTATTAATGATCATTATTAATGATAACATTTAGTGGCTGATCACTCAAAGTGAAAACAATGAAAAAATCCACAGGTTTGGACTCAGTGTTTGACAGATGATTTATGGGACATGTAGTGCAAAAACAGTTCCAACAAATAAAATAAGCAAACAATATAAAGGGTTTAAAGCAGGTTACCTCCTCTGTGCAGAAGTTAACTACATATTAAAACAGTACAGTGCTGAGTGGTGCCCCCTACAGGTCGAGCGGTGCGCCAGCGGGCGGCTCCGTGTTGCTCTCTGCTGCAGCGACCGAGCTCTGAGACGTGCAGCCCAGAGCCGACACCGGCCAGTCCCGCTCCAACAGGCTGGACACTGCACACAGGACGAGGGGGGGGGTCACATGAGACCTACCAGGGCGTGTGTGGGTGATGTGTGAGCCCCTTTACACCACAATTAAAAATCATAATTATACAGCATTGCCTTTAACTAACTCTCACTCTTCCTTTGTTTTACTTCTACCTGTTACTGTTATTGTTAGTTTACCTGTTTTCAGGGTTCCCACCCTTTCTTTAACATCCCATCTCAAGGGGCCTTATTAGATCCTAAAGCAGTCTGCAGTGCCAAATATCAGGTTTTCTTAAGTGATATTTAAATCAGATGTTTCCTCTTTTAACATTTTTAAAAGATGATCACTTTGGACCTTTTTTATTTTTATTAATTTTGATACCTTTTAAAAAAAGCTGATGCATTAATCAGAGATGAAGTCATCAGAGAAACAAACAAGCTGCAGGGATTGGTCTACCGCTTAGAGATGTCCCGCCCCTTAGCCTATTACGTACAATTTGTTGGAGCACTAGATGTTACATAGTGATGTCACTTTGTTACAGAAGTAAACAATGGAGTCCAATCGAGACTACTGTAGAAACATGGCAGAGTTTCACTTGGTCCTACACTAATGTAGACATAGTTATGAAGATGATGTTACATTTCTTCCTGTGTGTGTGTCTCACCTGAGTGGCTGCCCTGGTTGCTCTTGGCACTGTGGGGGTGATGACCCTCGGGGGAGGCAGTGGGTTTGTGGGGGCACTTGGCTTTGTCTTTAGTTTTGCACATGCCTGCAGCCATCAGAGGAACATGTGATGGAGGTTAACAACGAGCACCACAACCCCGGCAGCTGCACCTTACCTTGACATTTGCAGCTCCCAGCCAAAATACATTGAATGATTTTTGTTCCCATAAATCTTCCTCATGTTTCACATTACCCTTCCACGGTTTTGTCATATAGTTAAGTTGAAGGTTATTCGCAGTATTTAAATAGTAAAAGAAAACAAATCATTAAAAAATATATATTAAGTGCAGGAATAGACACAGGGCTTATTTGTTGCCTTAACCTAAATAATGTCAGTTTATAAAAATAAAATAAAAATACAAGAAATAATAATATTAATAGCAACCTATTAGAACAAGATATAAAAATAGTAAAGAAAAAAAGATCAAATATATTTAAAAAAGAAAATAAATGTGATTGTGTGATGTGTATGTCTGAAGGTATGTTTTACACAAAAATAAAAATAAAAATAATAGTACTTATACTACCACTTATTCTAAAACTATTATTAACTAGAAAATTCAGAGAAATGTTGACTGACTGAAAGTTGGGTGTGCGTCCCGATGCTAAGATTACCCCCGCTGAGTAAGTATTAATAGCATTAGTTGTATTGTTATTAAGGTACAACAAAGAATATCCATTCATTTTAGCTCACCTTTAGCTGACTATTTACTGTTTATCTATTACACTTTTGGATTCTTATACCACATTCCTGCATCGTTTCTGAACATATTTAGATTACCACTGGATTTGGCTAACGACCGACAGGTGTGTTCAAAGATCAAAGCGTTTCCATGGCAACACCCTGCAGGTGAACGATAGACAGCCTGTCACAGAATGTATTGACAATATTGAGCTGCATTATTGCTTCAAAGTAAAAAAGTGTAACTCCAATCAGCTAAGTATCCTACCCAGAGTATTTGGGATACCAGATGAACACACCTGATGACTCTCTGTTTGCTATATGTGGAAGTCTGTTTGATTAAATGAGCATATCGGTGCGGCCGTGACAAATTTCCTACATTATGATCACCAAATTATGTATGAAGACTTGAAGAGTGAAAATTGTGTCCAGCCGAGCAATAGTTGGAAAAAAAACAGATTTTCCAGCTCCTCTCCCCTCTAGCCGTGATGTCCCTCTAACCTCCAGTTTCCACCGGGTCCGTCTGCGCCGCGCTGTGCCGCGGCAGTCGTAAGGATCGCGGCCACTCTAGTCAATGGGTGCTATTCCACCACACGCGCCGCGTTACGGCTCAGACGCGTCCCAGAAGCGGCTCGGCGCAGCGCTTCTCTAAAATTAGGATGAATCCTATTTTTTCCGCGCCACAGCCATAACGTAAGGTCGGGCAGCAGCCCCCCCTCGCAGGAAGTGGAAAGGTGAGCATCCGGGCCAGGCCCATCCCCCACATATACTAATTTAGCAGACCCCCCCTCCTTCATCACAATACCTCCACTACGACACGCACAATGGACGACAAGGTTTTCATCATGGAAGTGGAAAAACACACTATTTTATATTAATTAATTAATAATTTATAACAACAATAAACACAATTTAAACAGACACAAACATTTAAACAGACACAAAAATAAAACATTTAACTACGTAGCCTACTTACTTTCTTGTAGAAGTACAAATGTCCAGGATGCCCGAATCAATAACAAAACTGCGAGCCTGCACGCACGATGCTACGCTTCTGAAACGCTTCTGGGACGTGTCCGGTGGGTTATGGCGCTAGAGGAGGTCGGACCAAAACCGCGGCGCAGCCGTGACGCGGCGCAGACGGACCCAGTGGAAACTGGGGGTTAGTCTTAACTCTCCCATACACACCCATTATAAAATGTCAAACAGTGTAAAATGTTCACAAAACGTAAGCTGCGACTACGTGAGAACCGTACTAGCTACAAAATATCCAATTAGTCTAATAAAGTCCATAGTCTCGCAGAACTGTTTAAACTTGTAATTTTTGTTCTACGTTAAAGTATTCGGAATCTGTATGGGGTCAAAGTGGGGTGTTTTTGAGCTCTGTTCAAATGGATTTCGAATACTATTCTGTGTGTGGCTTCACCAGTCACACACAGAATTATAATAATAACCACAACAATAATAATAATAATTATTATAATGATAATACAAATAAAACCAAAAATAATAATATAGAAACAGCATGTGTTCATAATTCAATTGAATCAACTTACCGTCCTTGGTGGGGATTGTAGGTAGTTTTGTTTCTGTATTTCTGATGGAAGGTGCGTTCAGGCGACCCTTGTAAATATGCCCATCCAGTCCGACGATGTCAACTTCCTCTGACTAACCAGAAAAAAAGCACATCTCTATAACAATGTTCAGAACTTCAAAATTCTATTCAAACATTGATGATTTTGAATCTATTTCTGACATTTTCAGAATAAAAAATGGCAGTTTTAACCAGAAAGTGCCCATCTTTGGACTCCCGGTGGGCTGAACATCCTCAATATCCTCCAAAACCAAACCTGAATTGTTTAAATCGCCGTAGCCATTTTGTAGCTATTGTCTGCATATGCTAATTAATGCAACTTATGCCAATTGTGCAAATTGCCCAACATATGCAAGTAAGCATCCGGCAGTTTCTATGTGCTGGGGACCCGTACTATACATTTCTATCATAACACTTTGGGGTACTCAACATTTCCAGGTTCACACCGCTGGCAAGTACACTAGTAAGCTAAAAGTCCAGAATAAATACACTAAACAAAAATATAAATGCAACACTTTTGTTTTTGCTCCCATTTTTCATGAGATGAACTCAAAGATCTAAAACATTTTCTATATACACAAAATAACCATTTCTCTCAAATATTGTTCACAAATCTGAAAAAATCAGGGGCGGTTCTAGGGGGGGCAGTGCCCCCCTAACACTGACCTCTGACTTTCCTGTGGCCCCCCTAACAATGATTTTTTTTTTTTATAAAATGTATATTTTCTGGTACTCGGTTTGCCAAAAACCGCAGGATTTTGTTGCTGTAATGTGAGATTGTGCAGACACCCTTATGTAAAGTAGAGATGTAACTGTTCATTGCCTTTATTTTTATATAAATATGGTGTTAGTGCCAAAATTGCACTATAACTTAAGCTGAAGCTAACACTAATAACTATAAGATCTATCTGAAACAAATAAGTGTACTGAAACAAATACCAATAACTGTATTGCATTGTTTTCTGATGCGCAATTACTTTATACTGTCTAGTTCTCTTTTTCGTCCTGCATTTATTGTGCCCCCCTCAGAAAATAACTGGCCCCCCCAGTCAAATTGGTCTAGAACCGCCACTGCCACAGATGTCGCAAGTTTTGAGGGAGCGTGCAATTGGCATGCTGACAGCAGGAATGTCCACCAGAGCTGTTGCCCGTGAATTGAATGTTCATTTCTCTACCATAAACTGTCTCCAAAGGCGTTTCAGAGAATTTGGCAGTACATCCAACCGGCCTCACAACTGCAGACCACCTGTAACCACACCAGCCCAGGACCTCCACATCCAGCAAGTTCACCTCCAAGATCGTCTGAGACCAGCCACTCGGACAGCTGCTGCAACAATCGGTTTGCATAACCAAAGAATTTCTGCACAAATTGTCAGAAACCGTCTCAGGGAAGCTCATCTGCATGCTCGTCGTCCTCATCGGGGTCTCGACCTGACTCCGGTTCGTCGTCGTAACTGACTTGAGTGGGCAAATGCTCACATTCGATGGCGTCTGGCACGTTGGAGAGGTGTTCTCTTCACGGATGAGTCCCGGTTTTCACTGTTCAGGGCAGATGGCAGACAGCGTGTGTGGCGTCGTGTGGGTGAGCGTTTTTCTGATGTCAATGTTGTGAATCGAGTGGCCCATGGTGGTGGTGGGGTTATGGTATGGGCAGGCGTATGTTATGGACGACGAACACAGGTGCATTTTATTGATGGCATTGTGAATGCACAGAGATACCGTGACGAGATCCTGAGGCCCATTGTTGTGCCATTCATCCACGACCATCACCTCATGTTGCAGCATGATAATGCACGGCCCCATGTTGCAAGGATCTGTACACAATTCCTGGAGGCTGAAAACATCCCCGTTCTTGCATGGCCAGCATACTCACCGGACATGTCACCCATTGAGCATGTTTGGGATGCTCTGGATCGGCGTATACGACAGCGTGTTCCAGTTCCTGCCAATATCCAGCAACTTGGCACAGCCATTGAAGAGGAGTGGACCAACATTCCACAGGCCACAATCAACAACCTGATGAACTCTATGCGAAGGAGATGTGTTGCACTGCGTGAGGCAAATGGTGGTCACACCAGATACTGACTGGTTTTCGGACCCCCCCAGACCCCCCCAATAAAGCAAAACTGCACATTTCAGAGTGGCCTTTTATTGTGGCCAGCCTAAGGCACACCTGTGCAATAATCATGCTGTCTAATCAGCATCTTGATATGCCACACCTGTGAGGTGGGATGGATTATCTCGGCAAAGGAGAAGTGCTCACTATCACAGATTTTTTCAGATTTGTGAACAATATTTGAGAGAAATGGTTATTTTGTGTATATAGAAAATGTTTTAGATCTTTGAGTTCATCTCATGAAGAATGGGAGCAAAAACAAAAGTGTTGCATTTATATTTTTGTTCAGTGTATGTGGATAACCTTTGCTGTGTCCCACCTGAATGACGCAGTCTACCTCTGCCTGGGGAGGGTACTTGTTGGTCTGCAGGTTGGTGCGCCGCTGGCTGGCCGTGGTGACGGTGTGACTCCCCCCACAGCTCCGCAACACGGCCAGGTGACTGTAGTCCGTCATCTCAGAGACACGCTCACTGCTCCGTCACACACAAACATGAGAAACCAGAGAAACTGTGAGTCTGCGTCGTCTTTGTTTCCGTAGCAGTGATGTACAGTACACATTCTAATATTAACTGTGGTAAAGTGTGTTAAAAAACTATTTTCCATCTTCTCCACCCTCTTGGACCCCCCCAAAGCCCCTTCCCTCTCCTCCCTTCTGTCAAGCGACTTTGTTAACTACTTTGAAAAAAAGGTTGATGATATTCGCTCTTCTTTTTCTGACTCACCTTTACTCACCGCTGGGTCACCAGACCCACCTTTCACCCACACACTAACCTCCTTCTCCCCTCTCTCTCCAAGTGAGGTTCTTACCCTCATTACTTCTGCCCGTCCTACCACCTGTCCTCTGGACCCTATCCCTTCAAACCTCCTTCAGACTATCGCTCCTGATGTTCTACCGTTTCTGTTTCACCCATTTCATCAATACTTCTCTAACTTCTGGTCACTTTCCAAACAGTCTCAAGGAGGCAAGAGTAAACCCTCTCCTAAAGAAACCCACTCTCAAACCGTCTGATGTTATAAACTACAGGCCTGTCTCTCTCCTCCCGTTCCTGTCTAAAACACTTGAACGCGCTGTCTTTAAACAACTGTTATCTCCATCAGAACAACCTTCTGGATCCGCACCAGTCTGGTTTCAAGGCAGGTCACTCCACAGAAATTTCAGGCTCTGCACTTTCCCTCCTCACCTCATACCTCAAAGACCGTACCTACAGGGTAACTTGGAGAGGGTCCGAGTCCGACCCTTGTCAATTAACTACAGGGGTCCCTCAGGGCTCTGTTCTTGGTCCCCTCCTCTTCTCCTTGTACACAAACTCGCTCGGATCAGTCATTAGCCCGCATGGTTTTTCATACCACTGCTACGCTGATGACACCCAACTAATTCTGTCCTTTCCCCGCTCAGAGACCCAGGTCGTCGCACACATCTCTGCTTGTCTAGCTGACATCTCTCAGTGGATGTCTGCTCATCACCTCAAGCTCAACCTTGACAAGACTGAACTGCTTATCCTTCCGGTAAAAGATTGTCCCACTCTTGACCTAACAATCAACATTGGCCCCTCTGTTGTTTTCCCGACTCAGACTGCAAGGAATCTGGGCGTGATCCTAGATAACAAACTGTCCTTCACTGCAAACATCGCTGCTACAATCCGCTGCTGCAGATACACGCTTTACAACATCAGGAGGATACGTCCCCAGCTGACCCAGAAAGCAACGCAGGTTCTGGTCCAGGCTCTCGTCATCTCACGCCTAGACTACTGCAACTCCCTCCTGGCTGGTCTACCTGCATGTGCCATCCGACCTCTGCAGCTCATCTGGTCTTCAACCTTCCAACATTTTCCCACACCACCCCGCTCCTCCGCTCACTTCACTGGCTTCCAGTAACTGCTAGAATCCACTTCAAAACAATGGTACTTGCGTACCATGCTGTGAATGGATCTGGCCCTTCCTACATCCAGGACATGCACTGAAAAAAGTGCAACGACTGTGTCATTTAATCAAAGTACATTTTTTAATTGGTCTAATTAAGAATCATGGTTTCCGTTTTTGACATAATTTTTTTCGTTTGCCCAAAAGCAAAACACACCCCCCCCTGAAATAACTTAAAAACAATATTCAACCTAAATCGTTATTTTCACTTCAAAGCATGTCACATGACCACGTGACGTACAAAGCAAGGTGACTTGCTGCAGCCGCCATTACACCGCTACCCACTGTCTGTGAGAGTTTCTGACCCAAACACACAAAAATGTGTTAGCTAGCAACGTTTAACCAGGTGTAACCATTTTTTAAGGATGGCTTAACCAGATAACTTTCATACATTTATCATGCAAGTGGCGATTTTTCGTTGTGTCGGTTTGACTAGTGAAAAGTTTAAATAGCAAATGTTATATTGGTTTCACTTAAGGTATTTTATATGGGGCTATATAGCCCCATATAAAATACCTTATGCAAGTTTAGCTACGTGCTAGCTAGTTTTTAAGATGTTAAACCAGGTCATTTTCAATGCGTGCTCCGCTCATAAAAAAACCCCGCAGCATATTAAATACACTAACAGCCAGACCCCAGCCAGCGTTAGAGATACTTTTGGAGAGCCGTTATTAAAGCTCCGGGACCGCTATAGTTATGTGGCTGAAGGTGTATCTCTGCTCTGCAGCAACCCGCACTCGGACCACGCCGCTCCGGAGAGGGGACTATGAACAGTGGGGAGGGGGAAACAACCCGAATCTCCTTGTAACACGCTGCCCGTCTTGTTGACCATGCTTTGAGGGTGTGTGATTTATGCTGGGTTAAGATTGTTTAAATACACCTTGTTTATTTATTTATTTCCTTTGTGTTTACAGGTTTGCTGTTTCCACTGAAGGTCACAATGTATGCTGATTTGGTAAGTTCCAAAATGAACTGTAAGTAGTTTTCATGTACATTTTAAAAAGGATTGAAAAATCCAAAATGGAGACTTACGGCCCGTCCACACGGCAGCGTGCGTTGAAGCCAGGGTTCGAGTTATGTGGGAGCCAACGGACGCAGTGAAATCATACATCTGTGTGGGTCGCTAATACATTACCAACAACCATTATTTTTATCAAAAATAATGCATGTGTCAATGTAATGAGTATTATTTATGCTAACGAGGTGAATAGGCTAAACTCAAAACATGTTTTCCAAAAGAACTACGCATCTCTTGAATGACAATATGCCTGCACTGCACTTCCAAGGTTGCACAATCTATGCCTGTGAGCGTGCTGCACGAGCCAAGATGATGTGTGTGCATAGTTGAACCTTTTCATATTTAAGTTTGTGTGTGCGTGTTGTTGTTGTTGTTTAAAAACCCCATAGAGCTCAGTTTATAACTTGAACCCTGGTTGAAGCTTCAACGCAGCTTCCCATTCACTTTGACGTCACGCTTTGCCGAACTGCATTGTGCTTCCGTCGCTTCACTTTGCCTCCGTTGCTCGCTTCAAAAGTTGAGAAAAGTTCAACTTTTCAAGCTTCGATGGACGTTTTAGAATGCAATATCAAGACAGAGACATTGGAGATGCACTAGTCAACCTGACATCCACTGCTGACCTTGAAGATTTGACAACTATCAAGGTCATCCCAATACCTGATGATGGTGTCCAAGAATACATCTTTACCGTCTGTGAAGAAGCAGGGTCTGCTCAATCAGACGATACCGACAAAGATTGCAATGCTAGGGATTGAACTGCATTTTCCGTTGCTTAATTGCTTTAGCCTCTGTATGTTTCATTTGAAGTTGAAACAGAATGTGACTTTACAGATTCTGGTAATGCTACTTAAACCCTTCTTAATGGCTAATACATGTTTATCTGAAGTTGTAATTAAGAGCTGAAGAAAATATTGTTGAAGTGTTTAAAAATGTAAAGAAAAACAAGATGTCATGCATACATTCTTTAATTAAAAGGCAGCCAGGTTTAAACGCATTACATATTTACATTTTAGAGGAGAGATATGCAAGCTAGTTTAACATGTTCATATGTACATTTGTGATGTATTTGGTTAAGGCTACAGGAGAGTTTTTTTAAACAAGTCAAAGAGATCTTGATTTACTTTTATTTATTTTTTACATAAGTGCAAATTGGTTGCATAATTTACTCAATTAATTGTATTAATTTATTGATGTATTTATTTTTAATTAAACAAATATTGTATTTTATAAAACAGAATAGGTGATGCATATTTTAAAGACATCCCAATAAATGTTAAGGTCTTTTGAAGAGAATATTCCTGTCTTTATGTGAACTGAGCTAAACAAAGTGTTATAAGTCAAATGTAATTTGTTTACAGTAAACAAAACACAGTATTATATTGATGTACATTAAAGTGTTTGCTTTGTAATAAAATAACATATTTTAAGCTATATTAAAAAATATTGCCTGCAACAAAATGAAGTTTTTTTTTTTTTTTTTTTCACAAACTTAAAAACTCTACTTAGATCTAATATAAATATGAGGTTAGTCCAAAAGGAAAAATGAAGTTATAACAAAGTAATACATGTTGTGTGGTCTTCAGAATGAATCATCTTATTACTTTGTGTGAATGTAAATATATATCTTAGACAGAAGCAATATTTTTCACTTAACTCAACTTAATTTTTTTAGGTTGAAAAATCAAGTTGGAATAAACTAAAAAAATTAGCTGAAAAAAATTAGCTGTAACAAATTAGCGAAATTTTTTAAGTTAGTCCAAAGTATAAATTGTTTCAGTGTGGTTAAACTGTACACCCCACTGCAGGGGTTGGCAACGTTTTTTATATGAAGTGCCATTAAAAAAAAAAATTGTTATCAGCGTGCCGACGCTCGTGAACTATCAACAGGAGGGCGGGGGGAGCCTCGCTGCGGGGAAGCAGTGAGTGGACCTGTCAGCGCAACTTACATGATGCCGAATTTAACAAATACATTTAAATAATTGGTTTAAACGGCATAATAATAAGGACGATCGTCCGTTCTGTGATTCTCCAGAACACACATGTTATGATATTAGGGTCATGTTGAGTGAGATGAGATCGCTGTCCCTTTAAGAGAGAGCGAGAGAGGGGTGTGGCTTGTGCATGTGTTGATGGTAGAGCGAGAGTGAGCTAGCATGTGTTGAAGTGAAACGAGGCAGCAGAAAAACTGAGGTCTGTGATGTATTTTGTGAAACAGAAGAACAACTAAATAAATGCAACGGCCTCCCAAGAAGAGCTCGCCTCTCTCCAGTCATTAAGCTAAAGTGGGTTATTGAACCTGAAGCTTGTTGCTTCTGCCCTGGGAGACGAAGAGAGTCACCCCCCTGTTTCCTCGACTACGGTCTGGGAGCCGACAGGAAAGTGCAACACACAGATGGCCAGTCCGCCCCTTTGTAGCATATTATTTCAATGAGAGATGAGCAGATCGCCACTGGTTTTTCAACTAAAGACACAGCCACGCACACACTGCGGCATTTGCACAGCTCCTTATGGGTACTGCAGTTAGTGAAGTGCTTTCCTCTCTGGTGAAACGATCAGCACCACGGAGGAAAGCGGCAGAAAGTCGCCTGGAGATAAAGAGAGCGGGGCTGCGCTGCGTGCATGGCTTCCTTCTGCAGGTAACGGGGAGACGCGCTCTGGCGGCGGTCTCGTTCAGGATCCCAAAATACAATTTATATATTTTGCACACTTATTCCTAGTGTGCCACTGGTCACGGTGCCGCGTGCCAATGGTGGCACGCGTGCCAGGGGTTGCCGACCCCTGCCCCACCGCGTGCACTTCGCTCTGCATCAGCCAAAGGACTCGCTGCACCCTCGCTGCGAGGGGGACCCAAGTTCCCATCAGCAAAAACACGTGGGTTTGCTATCCTGGCTCCAAAATGGTGGAATGAGCTCCCCATTGACATCAGGACAGCAGATCGCTTACACACCTTCCAGACTGAAAACTCTTCTCTTTCGACTCCACTTCGAGCGATAGAATTACTAACAAAGAACTGCTAACAGAGCACTTATATACTAATAAAGGACTGGCTTATCTAAAGCCAGTTGAGTAGCACTTGAAATGCTTGGCTCTATGAAACCTGATGTACTTATATGATTCTGTTTTCTTCAAGGTTGTATCTTCCCGTTCGAATGTACTTACTGTAAGTCGCTTTGGATAAAAGCGTCAGCTAAACGTAATGTAATGTAATTGCAGCAGCAGGGGAAAATAAAAAATGTGGTTTACTATAAAACCATTTATAACCAGAAATACGATAAAAAATAAACATTTCCATATTAATTGCAGGACAGGGTTCCCACGCTTGACGTGACATTTTTTTCCATGCTACCTCCTGATTTTCCAGGTACCATATTAAGTGATGATCTATAGGCCCCTGAAGCTTGTGAAGTGTGACCTGACCATCTTCATGACCCAGCGAATCTCTGCTTCAAATACAGCTTGGCTTGAAAAAAAAGTTTTCCCCTGAGCTCCAGAGCCTTTTTCCGTAGGCTGTTCACTGCTGGTACTGGGCATCTGACTGTCACTTTCGATATCCTGGCTTGTTGGGCCGCTTCTTCCCTCTCCTGTTTTTGTAGTCAAGAAATCTGTCATTCTTCTTTCATTATTTAGCTGTCTAGCTAACTTGGTGTGGGTTTGTCCTTTTGAATGGCTCTTGAGGGAAGCGACCCCCATATTGCTGATGTCAAATGACTTGCGGCAAACTTGCAATAAGCCTTGTGGACATCTCCTCCTGGTACCTCTCCAATCCAGTCCTTGTATTGAGAGTCATCTTTCCAATGTGACTTGAATCTGCCGCGTGTCATTGTCACTCACTCCCGTAATGCATCACACATTTGAGATTATGAGTCTTACTAATGAACCTAAAAGGGAAAACATAAGGCTGGTTCCCCTGTGGTTCCTCAGTACAGCAACCCCACTAGTAAGCTTAGCTTAACAGTATAGATGTATAGAATCAGTCTAGGCATGATCAATGCATTTTCAAAAATGTCTCACCCCAAATGTTCCTATTTACTAGTATAATTTTTTTTAAGAAAAAAACGAAAAATCACAAAATAGTAGATATAAGAATGAATGTTACAAAATGTATCAAGACTAGACTATTCATGTCAACTAGTATAGAAGTAATGTCACAGCTAGAGATGTCCCGATCCGATCATGTGATCGGGGATCGGAGCCGATCACGTGATTTTCAAAAAATCGGGGATCGGGAGAAAAAAAATCGGGGATCGGGATTTTTTTTTTTTTTATATATATAATTTGTTTTTATTATTATTTAATGTTACAAAACAAAAATGACCATGTTCACGTCTTAAAGTCATCCTGAGGACTGAGTTTTGGTTTAAAATTACACATCATGTATGTGTTGCTTTCTTTGGGCTTGTTTTCATAGACCTGGTTGCTTATTCCTCTGAAATCTGGCAACAGAGTGGGCGCAGTGTCTAATAGTAGCAGTAAGCTAACGAGAGGCTACGTTCAGCTGGTGACTCGGGAGTCGGGACAGAGAAAATGTCAGGAGTTTGGAAGTATTAGAAAATTGAAAGCGAAGGCAGTGTAACAGCCAGATGCAATGTTTGCAAGAAGGAGGTTCCGCGTGGTGGAAAGAACAGAGCTACGTTCAACACGACCAATCTAATACGCTACCTGAGAAACAAACACCAACAACAACACGGCGAGTACACAGCGGCCACTCAGGTAACGGCACTGAAACAACCGACACTTTCAGAGACTTTCAAAAGGAAAGAGAAACTGCCCCAGAACAGTGAAAAGGCCAACACAATAACAGCCAAGATAGCTGAA
This sequence comes from Pseudochaenichthys georgianus, assembly GCF_902827115.2. Lineage (NCBI taxonomy): Eukaryota > Metazoa > Chordata > Actinopteri > Perciformes > Channichthyidae > Pseudochaenichthys > Pseudochaenichthys georgianus. Next base: position 7,213,632 of record NC_047510.2, read on the forward strand.
TTCATCGCGTTGGATGACCAGCCGTTATCTGTTACCTTTTTTTTCTCTTAATGCATTGCATAAAGATCGGATCGGGAAAAATCGGTATCGGCAGATTGTCAAAATCAAATGATTGGAATCGGATCGGGAGCAAAAAAAAGGTGATCGGGACATCCCTAGTCACAGCCTAATGTGAAAATGTATTGGTAGTTAGCTAGCAATGCAAGCTAGCCAACACTAGCTAGTTAGTTAGCAAACTGAATGTTGGCTAGCAAGATTGCACTCCATGTGCTTGCTAACCATCATTAACAAATCCAAATTCAAAACAAACTCAAACTGCTAGCTAGTTAGCAAGATTGCACTGCTTACTAACCAACGTTGATAAACCCAAGTTTACCACAGTTAAACACAGCTACTTACATTTGAGGATAAACTTGCATAAGAAGTTTCACTGTAGATGTCAAGGCTCCCGTGTTGGCTTGGAAATGCATGTATTTCACCCTTCTATTGAGATCGCGAGTAACGTTATTATTCCTGAAGTCCACCAATCCGAAACTATACTTTTAAAGTCCATATCACCAAGTTGCCTGCATCAAATACCAACATCCAATATAGGATGCCAAGAGCATGCTCGACAACATGGGATCATCCATTTCTATCTACAGTAAAAGCTGTTCACAAGTAAAGTGTTTTTATAAACTCATCTTAATTCTGTGCTCAATAGTTTCATTTTATTACTATTTTACACCTCATCCAATAACAATTTCCAGGACAACTGTTTCTATTTCCATGTAAATGTTCACTTTTGATCAGTTTCCATGACTTCTCCATACCTGGAAAATGAAAAAATTAATTCCATGTTTTCCAGGTACCGTGGGAACCCTGCAGGAATGTAAAACAGCGGTAAAACATCTTCCTATTGATCTTATTTGAAATTAAGTGTACATTTGTCTTAAGCCTAATTTCCCAAAGGAAAGTTACAAGTTAAGGTGTGCATGTGTTGCTGTTGAGTTGTATATGTTTTGTTGACGCTTTGAGCACCGCACAATTGGAATCTAGTTCCATTAAAAAGGGAGAGAAGGCCTTTCTACCAAAACAATGTATAGATTGATAGGAAAAGATTTTTGTTTTACTTTGGGGTGAACTGTCAATTTAATGTACAGTAAATTAAACTAATTAAATGTCCCTGTCTTATGTCCTCAAGACACCTCTCCTTCTCCTAACCCTTTTTATATCGCTTGTCTTCTTCTCACCTTTTCTTTCATTTCTTCTCTTGTCCTCACCTCCCCTTCTCTGTCCTGCTTCCCACCCTCTCTTTCTCACCTCCTCTCTTCTTCCTCATTAACTCTCTCCTCTCTTTCTGTCCTCCTCTCCCCTGTCCCTGACTCACTGCAGTATTCCCGGCTGGTTCTGGTTCAGGTTGTCCCCCGCAGTGTTGCAGTTCTTCATTGTCCTCTGATCCCTCTCTATCTGCCTGCACATCACATCGTGGCTCTTCTGCAGCTGCTCCCTCTTCCAGCTAGCAGTAACTCCATCAAAGCTGTAGCGGTTGCTCCCTGGTTTCATTCTGTGACGGCAAGACCAGATTACAACCCGCTCTTATTCTACATCGCTTTGGATAAAAGCTTCAGCTAAATGAAATGTACTGTATTGATGGATCAGATACTTTGATGCTAATGTTCTGAGAATTAAAAGAATGAATGTGTGCAGTATATTTTTTACATTCTGTTTATAGTATTATATTTTATATGTGTATGTTTTTCTTATTCCCGCACCTATCTTTTATCATGATGTCTTTTGCACTATTTATTTTAATGTAAAATAAATGGTATACTGCATTGTTGGAGGATCCTGGGATTTTCATTACTGCACTGTAGCTATTGTGCATATGGCAATTTTCATTTTATGCAGTTCTTTTTGGAGGTACTTATCATACCTTTGACTCCACTAGATGTATTTAACACATGGTTACTAGCTACTTTATACATATAAAAACACCTTATTGATGCGGATATGATGCAGTACAGTACTAATAATAATAATTAAAAGTAATGACAATGTTCTTAATATTTGGATGAACATAAAAGTGATTCGACATGTATTTGTTGGTGCTGAAACAGAATGATATTGTATAATAGTAAAAAACCGACATTGTGCATAATGAGTACATTCACTTTTGATACTTAAAGAGCAACTTGCAGGTTTTTTTTTAAATATATTTATGCTTAACCTTGTCTGAAAATTACAATTAAAAAAGTTAATGCAGGATTTGATAATTTTTACAAGAATAGGCGCGTTCACACCGCAGTACTTTTCCCACAAAGGTTCATGAGAACTTAGTTCATGAGAACTCTTTAGTTCTCATGAACTAAGTACAGATCGCGTTCACACCGGAATAAGTCCCTGGGGGAGGATTAGGCAAATGAAGCCGCTGACGTCACTACTTCTTCTTCTTCTGCTTTGGGCTTACTGGCAGGCCGCAAACTACTTCACGGCGTATACTGCCGCCCAAAGTCCCCGGCCGGAAGTCCCCGGAGTTGGGGACTGGCTTCAGTAGAAGCTGCTGGGACTCCCAGCAGCTTCTACTGAAGCCTTCCGAGTAAATCGCCAGAACGCCGACACCTCCTCATCTCCACCGCTCCCATGTTTTATTTTGTGTTGCCATAAGTTAGTCTCTCTGCGTTTCTGCGCTGGGCTAATGCTAATGCTAATAATGCTAATGCGAGGATAATAAAATGGCGGCTTCACAAAACTTTTTGGGAGTTTTACGGGGCGTGGTTTGCAATTCGCCCAGCCAATCAGACATAGGAACCTTTTTTCCCACGAAAGTCCCTGCTCTCTAGCAGGGACTGAAAAGGGGGTGAAAAGGTTCTCATTAACTAATTTTAGTTCCGGCTCTTTTTGGTGTGAACGCAACATTTCGGAACTATATCGGACCTAAAGTGGGAAAAGTACTGCGGTGTGAACGCGCCTATAAGGGCAGGAATTCAGAGGGAAAGGAGCCGTTTTGAGCTCTGCTACTAAAAACTGCTTTTTTTTTAACGTCAAACGCGTCATATTACGTCACATGGGGGGGCAACTTTCTCCGACTCCTTCTCTGCCCAATCTGCGGTAGTAGTTTGTAGTTGGTTTGAGCGGTTGTGATTTAGTGAGCTGCTATTTTTTCGGTAATTGTACATTGCATTTCACCATTTGTAATCATGGTTAGTGTCAGGACATCGAGTCCACAGTTTCCCTAACAGGAAAAGGACCGAGCGTGGTCGTTCCTGCGAGGTGCATCCACCTTCCTGCAGCACATACTCTCCACAGCTGAGGCCTATCAAACAAAACGTTTATCAGGAAACCGTATTACATCGCTCTCCCCCCTTCGCTCCTCTCTCTCTCTCCCCCCTTCGCTCCTCTCTCTCCCCTCCACATAGTGTGGAGTTGCATTAGGTAACGCGAGATACGGCTGATACTTGCGCATTAGTTTCTGTTATGGGTCAGTATCAACAGTCCTGCCAGTAACGTTACTATAGTATCAATGCTACTTTAGTTATAGCCTGATATATGATAGCTATCTTTACAATGTTGTGATGAGACCGACGTTAGCTAACATTAACTGTAGCTAACGCCGGGTCACTCACCAAGACAGCTGCCCTGTTCTCCACTGGTTCTCCTCACACCACAGCTCCATTTCTCTCCGATGGCCGTTATTTCCTCTAATCCTTGGCTGCTCCTGGTCTCTTGGACGCATAGCAGGCTCATAATTATAATCATATGCATTCGAATATATATATGTTCAACCTCTTCTGTGTCTAAAACTAGCATTGTGATCCATGTTTATTCATACGTTAGACCGGCCGCTCTCCCCCATGTTACGTCACACGCGGGAGGTCACGTGGGGAGGCTTTTTTATGCGGAGGTAAAAATGTCTTACAAAAACGACACCAGATGTCACTGTAGTGTATACTTCATTTTCCTACACATTTATTCACTTGTGTGTCTAACCTGCAAGTTGCTCTTTAAGTACAATCTGCTGATAATACTTCAGTATTTCTACGTAACATATTTTATTCAGGATTTTAACTTTATATAATGGTTTATTAAGAATATAAGATGTATTTCTATTTCTTTGTATCGAAGTCAAGGAGCTGAGTATTTCCTCCACCACTTTGTTTATGGTTCTTTGTGATTGAGTGAGTTACTATCAGACCCTGGTGCCCCCTGCTGGGAAACAAAGGACACCGCAGGGGAGCTCACCTCCTGTAGTGCTGTCTGAACTGCTCCAGAGCATACACAGTGAACGGCCTGATGGACTTGTGAGAGGGGAATCCAGCAGTAGACGACAGCTTCACCATGTGTCTGTTGTTGTCACAAACATACAAGAGCAGACAAGTTTATATAACTAAGGATACATATCCAGCATCTGAATCTCATTATATAAATACTAATAGTGTGAAATCAATAGTGACTCACTGTCCGGAGTTGTGCATGACCACAGGCCGGTCACAGGAGAGGCAGTGAAATCTGTCCACCAGTTGTCTGGAACGAAAACACAAAGACAGCTGGCATTGACATTTCTTGTTGATTTACACATTTTGCAACACCTATGAGTATGTCTAATTGGATATGGCAGAAAGACTACTTAAAAGATGGCATTATATTAATAACACATATTGCCAACCAACTTTCAATTTTACAGAATGAAAGTGAATTACAGCCTCACAATCATTGTGACCTTTCACAATAAAAGCCCTGGACATACACGGCATCAATGATTATGGAAGCAAATTCCCACAGAGGATAAAAAAAATAGCTAGTTTAACTTTTATAAAAGGCCGTGCGTCTCCAAGATGCACTATGAAACAAGAACTATTTTCAGTTGTTTGGTACTAACAAAATGTGTATTGTATACTCTTTTACCTGCAGGGTATTGCGATACCTTTCTAGTGTTGTTCTTTTACACTAGCAGGTGCAAACACAATCTAAAAAAAGAGTGATGTCAGCGCTTACTTTCTGATACCAGCAGCGTCCTCCTGCTCTGGAGTTCCCTGACCCTGCAGCTTCTCCTGGATGCTCCTCCAGCGATCCTCCAGCTGCTTCTTCACAGAGTTCAGCTCGATCCTGTTCAACTGCAGAAAGGTGAGGAGTGAAACACCACCTCGCATAGAGTCACAGATCCCTCATGTGTATTACAGCGTCAGATGTTTACCTTACACTCCATCTCGGAGGAGAGTCTTTCGATGACTTTGTGCCAGTCCTGCTCCTGGCCTGTCACCTTGTTCAGCAGCTCCTGGAACATGGCGTTCAGCTGCTCCGTCACTGAGTCAAACTGCAGGCGGCTCACTTTGCCGTCCGGACCACATTTAGATGCCTTTTTCTGGTTTGGAGACAACCAGAGGAGGTTCAGGACAAACAGGGTCTTAAGACAACAGGATGTCCCCATCTGAATAACTCAAAGAAAATGTGTTTGTGATTCAATAAATATTTTACCACAGCAGATTGAAGCTTATTGTGCAGATTACATTTTACACCTACATTTATTAATATAGCAGATGCAAAAGCTTTTTCTACAGCAACAACAAAAGTACTTTATTCACCACCATTTTTCATGTGTGGATGACTTCAAATAAAATAACATTACGCATACGCGTGTACCAATGAAAAGTACATGCAGAATTCTCAAACAAAGAATTTCATAAAGCAAATGTTTTCTTGAATTCAATAATATGAATTACAAATTCAGTTAAAAAAATCTGAAAAAGCATAATAAGTGCGAACAATTATGGTAATTATAGTACAAATAAAAAAGAAAATACAAAGACAAACCTCGAAATACAGAGACGCTAAAAAAAAGTCATTCCATTGTATTCATTGTATATGTTTCTATTTAAAAATAATAATAAATGTATTTATTTGAAAATAAAAAAAACGTTCTCTTTATTTAATGTAATTTATTTATTTGTATGTTGATACCATAGACTGTATATATAGGTTGATACATATGTTGATCCTCTCTCCTCTCAGCACATAGTGCACTTAGTACAGACTGGGAACGATTAATCGAATATTCGAAATTATTCAGGTATTCGAATATGAGTTATGAATATTTTTATAACATTTTTTTTTTTTGGGAGTGATGCCTAAGTTGATTACATATTATCAAATTGAACAATTCAATGTATACGGCAGTGCCATAGCTAAATGTGTTAGGTCTATAGGTGTGTTTTGCTCCGCTCACCGGTCCCTCACAGCGGGCAGAGCTGCAGCTGCTGATCTCTCTCTCTCGCATCCGGTTATACTTCACCTGCGTTTATGTCCAAATCAATCAGGTCTAGCTAGTTCTAGCCAATGATATGGCTGCTGCCCCTCCCTACACGCAGATCACGTAGACTCAAACCTCATCCTATGCCCAAATGCGCTCCGCAGCCGTTGCGAGGTTCCGGCGCTAACAGTTCATGAGCGTGCTCCTCCGCCCCCTGTCAACACTCGCGACACATGAGTGGCCAGCCTAAACAACAATAAGCGCTGCTTGGCAACCGTGTGTGGCGGCAATGTACATAAACATTTTGACAGGAGAGATTTAGTTTTGCCGGTATTCAACATATTTTACCAGTCATAGTCCGGTAATTATTTACCCTCTAAGAAGAGTCCTACACAACAGACATGGCGTCAAAAAGGAGTAATGTGTGGAAATATTTCGACCAGGTTAGTGAGTGTGGTGTAGAGGTCAAACTATGCCAAATTAAACTTATATATACACATGCTATACCTTGCTATACCTGCAACCTCAGTTCCAGCTGAGAGGGTCTTCTCTACAGCTGGCCTGATTGTGAATCGCCTCCACACATTAAAGCCTATAGCTGTCAAACTGTGATCACCAGTTCAATACATTTGACAAATTCGACTTGGTTTCTACACTTATTTGAACATGTATGTATTTATTTCCACAAATTATTGAAAAAAAATTGGGTAAAAACAAAAAAAAATGTTATAAACGTTTTTTGGGGGGTCGAATATTCAAATATACATTTGATTTCAAATTCCCATCCCTAGTACAGACCTGCCTGTATCCACAGTATTTATGTTTTAGTGGTAAAAATGAACCCACTTACGATTTCACTCTCCACCATCTGCTTGTCGGCCTTCTTCTCCTGCAGCTCCTCCGTCGTCTTGTACAGCTCCTGTGGAAACAACAACAGTTATACTCAGCAATAATCAACATAAGGAAAGCAAAAAACCTACTCTTATTTAATCAATTAGGCTTATTTTTGGATTCTTCTGTATATTACTAGCAAATATAACCTCTGCAGGAGAATGCAAATAATTAGATCGTTTTGTTTTTAAAGGTGAAAGGCCAAAATAATAGTCAACCATTTCTGTTAATATTTTTTCTTTTGATATTTAACAGATTCCTGTGTAATAGCATTTAACTTGATTTTATCGTCTGTAATAAGTCAATAGATAAATAATGCAATATGTAGAGTTGTTGCACATTTTCAGTATCGATACCATTATTTAAACAAAACCTAGTAATCGAAGTGTGTCTATTAATTATCTTGAAAGTAGGGCTGTCAAGTTAACGCATTAATAACGCGTTAACGCAAAAAAAAATAACGCCACTAATTATTTTGACGCGATTAACGCATGTGTATTTTTTTGTCCTCGGCCGCCCCGTAGTTTCAGAGTATTTTCGAGTTTAAAATACATTCGACAAGCTGATGCTGACAGCATCAGCTTGTAGACCAGGGATCACCAACTACATTTGTCATTTGAACATGCACACCTTACGTATTGTTGTTGTTAGCATCTGGTGCTAGCTAGCTGCGCTAACGGATATAAGGAGCTGTTTCAATGAAAACAGAGGAGCGACATTTCGCCAACAACTGCGCCGAGCACTTGACTTTATGCAGGAAGCCAGACAGTGGGACATTGTACGAACAGTCAGCACACTCAGCACGGATAGTGCGCGCAACATGATTGCAGCGTCCAGGCAGCCTTGAGTTGCACATAGCTCCAACGATCCATCACGCGCGCGCGCGCACGCACGCACGCGCGCACACACACACACACACACTTTGTATTGTATTATTGTATGAGAGGTTCCAGGTTGAATTGTTGAATTGTTATGTTTAATATTCATGAGAATATTTGTCATTGTTCCAATGATAATAAACAAACATTTGCATAAAGCATATTTGTCCACTCATATGTTGACAAGAGTATTAAAAACTTGAAAAATATCCCTCTAAGGTACATTTAGAACAGATACAAAATGTGCGATTAATCGCGATTAACTATGAACAATCATGCGATTAATCGGGATTAAATATTTTAATCGACTGACAGCCTTACTTGAAAGGCATTACTTCACCGTAAAAATACAAAGGTTTTTTTACCTCTATGTGGCTCTGTTTCTGGCTGTTGTCCTCGTGCAGACATCTTGTGGTTTCAGTAAGTTTTTCACAGTCTGTCTGAAGCTGCAGGATCGCATTCTGCACGTCGTTCACCAGCTCCCCGTTCTGAAGCACACATACACACTGTTATAGACACATAGTCATATTCAAATATACTTCACAGCGGTCCCAGCTTCGACATCACATTCGCTGAAAGTGAAGTGTTGCATGAGTACAAAAAACATGACTGAACCTACCACAAATGTATCTTTACAATTCCCAATTTACACACATAGCTTAATAAACAGCACCGTAAAGACTTATGTATTAACGGTAGCATTTTAGTGGAAATTATGTTGAATATCACTATCTGATAAACCACATCTGAACCAAATATCATATTCAAAACAGTGATTTCAAAGAAACTCAATTCACTACCTAACGTTTCAACTATTGGATGAGTTTGTATGCAAGTTTCAGTAATCATGGCTCAGTCCCTCCCAAAGCAGCTGGACTTGTTTTATTCAAACATTAACGATCCCACATGTGACTGATTACCAGAGGTTAAACACCTGGGACCACCCCCACATCAGTCCCCAGTGCTCATCACAGATCCCATTACCTACCATTTTAGAGTGCAATGATTGTTCTACATTCCATAACCATGGTGTCCGTTACCTCCACCGGTAAGAAGTGGTAAAAAGCCTTTAGGACACGTGCACACTGCAAGCCTTAGCGCTTCATTTGGATTTTTTGCTTATTTCTAATTTTTTTCTTTTAGCTGTTTAAGTTCTTTTTTCACGAGGGCCTAGGAGGTGAACTGGGACCTCTCCAAGTGCCAGTCCACACTCCATATTTTAAGTCTGTTCGGGGACTTGAAGCAGCGACCCTACCACGGCCAGTCCAAGCCCCTACTGACATCGCAGCCATCTTCCATGTTTGTCATCACACAGTGATTCAGCAGAGCAGATGTGTCACCAATATCCATCTAGAATCATTTTTAAGACATGTAGAGTTCACAGTATTCATCTATTCATGTAATACTCACCAGAATCAACCCAGATATAAACCTTAAAGCACCACACGCCTAGCACGCACAATATTAAATGACACCTGACCAATACTTCACATTAGTTTTCCGGAACATTCTGCCGGTCTGTCGCTGGATGCATCGCACTTGAAGTTTCTGCACTCACTTTATCTGTGTGTGGCAATACGCATTTCAGTTGCTATCCAATGTTCAGTTGCTGTGTTGCTGTGTTGCTGTTTTGCTTTTTGTATATCTGTTGAATACCAGCAGTGAAAACAAATACCCCCCTGGGACAGTAAATCTGAATCTCATCTATCTTGCCTCTCCGTCGTTGGGCGGCTGAGCCCTGCCTCCGCTCTGCTGCTGGAGCATGCTGCTCACGGCGTCCTGCAGCTGCTCATAGTGCTGGAACAGCAGGCTGAGCTTCCTGGCAACGTTCACCGGTTTGCCTGTGAACGCTGAGCCGAGTCCCTGACTGTCATCGTCGCCCTCATCCTGTCCCACCTCGGACAGGTCAGAGGTCAGCGACTGCGTCATGTCCTCCAACATGCCTCGCAGGTCGTCCAGCTGAGGTCAGAGGGCAGACAGCTGACGTTAGACTCAAACTTTTTGAATTGTGTTTAACTACAGGTAAACAGTAGCAGGCCTGTCGGTGCTGCAGCACCATATCAGTATCTGACCTTCACTTAATGACCCTGTGTATCCCTGTTGTTGACTGCCCCCCCCCTAAATGTCCCTCCTGTCTGACCTGATTCTGCAAGTGCTGGACTTCTGTTCTCTCCAAAGTTAAAGCCTGTTGAGCTTTGAGCTGCTTCAGATCCTCTTCCAGTTTCTGCACAGACCTCCTGCACATGACGGCACGAACATGAACACAGAACATCGACTTCTCCGATCTGAACACTCACAAAGGACTAAGTATATCAACGCAACGTGGAAAAAGACCCCACATTTAAGGGATAACAATAAAAAATAAATGTCTATAGATTTAGAAGTGCAACATTTATCTTCAGGTTTTAATTTCTAACAAATCAACTTCACTGATTATAATAATAGGTTATAATAGTTTGGAGTTTTCTATCCGTTTTTGTTTTATTTTTATTTTTAACATTGTGATTTCATTTTAGTTTGCCTTCCGTAAGCATCTGCTTGTTTAAGATTGGTAAAAATTGATCTGATAAAATATCAAAAACAGTTATGTTGTTATTTAATTCTAGAAGATTTTGAAATTGGAAAACATAAGCACAATTCATAATGAAGGCTCTGCTGGAAGTTTCTGTGGTTGCTGTCTCCCACCAGGTGATATTTAAATATTCTTTATCTAATTGTCATGGGTTTATCCTCAAGAAATACATATTTTTATATTTTGTTCAACTTTACAATACTTTTTTTTTTTCTTATTCTGATTTTAGTAATACAAGTTTACAATAATAACCTTGTACTGGTGATGGGGAAACTTTTCTCCAATATTTCACTGAGGCAAAATGCAATCAAACTGGAAACATTTCATGTGAAAACATTCTAAACATACAAGTCCCACTTTGTTACCATCAACTGTTAACAACCACTACATCTGTTGCATCTTTCTTGTCTGCTTGAGTTCTGAAGGATGTGGCTCAGCTGTTGAGTCGATACATATTCTAGAGATGCATCCCTGTCCCTGTGCTTCCTCCTGTCGTTACCTGAGGTAGGATATTTGCTGTCTGAGCTCAAGAGAGGCTTTGCTGTCTGCCTCCTCGCTCCCTGGAGCTGCCTCTGAACTGGATTCTTTGTCTTGACTCGACATGTTCATAAACATGTCCTCCAAACTGTCCAGCTTGGGACAGACACATCGTTTGGATCAGAAAACATAGATTACTGAGCAGTGTGCGCTGATGTTCTTAAGTTTCTCACTCACCTTATCCCGGTCTTTCATCAGGTTGTCTATTAGAGCTTTCTGTTGGTTCAGCTGATCCATCATGTTATTTGATGCATTCCGTGAACCTAAAAGTTCAATATGACATCATTAGTACAAGTCAGGGAAGTAAGTAATAGATCCAGGACAGGTAACTGACAGGTTTTTATTAATAATGATGAAAAAAATAAATAAATCTAAAGGCTGTCAATTAAAGTCGGTCTCTGGTCATCTTTTCTCTCCATGCCTAATAAATGCATAATTTATAGCAGGGGTCGGCAATCTTTTTGATATGAAGTGCCATTCAAAAACATTTCTTTTACCAGCGTGCCGACGATCGTGAATTATCAACGGGGGGAGGGGGGGTGTGAAGAGCTTGACGCCCGTGAACTGTCAACAGGAGGGCGGGGGGAGCCTCGCTGCGGGGAAGCAGTGTGTGGACCTGTCAGCGCAACTTACATGATGCCGAATTTCACAAACAAATTTAAATAATTGGTTTAAACGGGATAATAATTCTCCAGAACACACAGATGGCCAGTCCGCCCTGTGTAGCATGTTATTTCAATGAGAGATGAGCAGATCGCCACTGGGCTTTCAACTAAAGGCACAGCCACGCAAAAACTGCGGCATTTGCACAGCTCCTTATGGGTACTGCAGTTAGTGAAGTGCTTTCCTCTCTGGTGAAACGATCAGCACCACGGAGGGAAGCGGCAGAAAGTCACCTGGAGTTAAAGAGAGCGGGGCTGCGCTGCGTGCATGGCTTCCTTCTGCAGGTAACGGGGAGACGCGCTCTGGCGGCGGTCTCGTTCAGGATCCCAAAATACAATTTAAATATTTTGCACACTTATTCCTAGTGTGTACTGGTTACGGTGCCAGGGGTTGCCGACCCCTGATCTATAGGTTTGTTGAGAATATATCAAATGTGTTAATGAAAATTAATTTCTATTTAAAATTCCTTACTATCATAAAGCTAAATGATCTTTAATCCCATGCAAGAGCATCTCTACTGTAGTGTCTTTTCTTTTTGTTGGGTTTGGTACGTTTCTGGGTATCCACCTCTCTAAAACCACTTTGAATACTGAAACGCAAAAATCCTACACATTTTTCCATTAGATATATTTAATATATTTTAGGGAAAAAGGCTTTTTTGCAGAACCTTTTTTATGATATTATTGTTGTAACTCCTAGTTTTGCAAATTAGTTTTTATAAAGACCCTAACCCTTTATTGCAGTTACAGTGTTGAATGGGGCCAGATGTGAACCTGGTTCCTTCGCTTTGGGACGTAGCCTCAGCACATGGGCTAACAGCTCTACCAACTGAGCTACTGTGTATGGCAGCCCATTTTTTGTTGTTGTTTATTTTTGCCTATTTGTATGAAATGTGCAATATAAAAAACTAAAGTGAAGTCGAAGGTTAGTGGCTATATTCTGAAGCAGCATATTTCCCAAAATATTGGAGTTTTCCTTTAAAATAATGTGATGTAACCTGATGTTGAATAACACTGCCTCTAAATATATAAAACGTTGTGCTATATACACACACGTGCAATATACCCTTTTACAATTCACACTTTATTTTTACTCTCAATTTATTTACAATTGGCGAACAGTACCAGCTACCTCTTTCATTTGACATGGTCTTTTTCTTATAAATATATTCTGCTACTCTTTTTACCATGGTTTACTTATTGTTTTTTGTTTTACTTATTGTTTTTTTTATTGTTATTAACGTGTTCATATTTGGTTTATTTTGTAAGATGCAATTCTATTCTCTTCACTTTATCTGCACTACACTTCTGCTGTTGTAATAATGTAAATGCTCCCGTTGTGGTACAAATAAAGGAATTCTGATTCTGTATAGATAGGAATTAGCTTTGTTAGCTTGTAGCACGAGGAAATCCTCTACCAGGACACATGCTATGTAGGTATGTGTGAGTATTCTTTTAAGGTTGCTCTTTAAATGTTTACACTCAGACACAACAATCTCTCATGTAGACGTATAAGTCAACAGTCATCTGGTGCTATGCCACTACCTTTGTTAGTGATGAGCTCTTTCAGGTGCTTCAGCTGTGCCGGTTCCAGCTTTCCTTGTTCCAGCGCAGCAACTCGAGCTTCCAGCTTGCTGAAACTCTCTTTCAGTTTGCCCATGTTCCTCAGGGCATCCACCGTCTCTGTGTAACGCTCCGAGCCGCTGGCCTTCCGAGGCAGGAGCGTAGCAGCAGCCGTCCCGTCTGTTTCAGGATCAGTCTGCTGTGGGGGCCCTGAGGGGGCTGAAGGAGCCTCTGTGTCCAGAGAACCAGGAGCTGTGGGCCTGCTGGGGTCCTCCAGGGGGCTGGGGGAGGCGGGTGTGCTGGTGTGAGAAGGCGTTGTGTTTGCAGCAGTGAAGCTGCCGTGGAAAGGTGTGTGTGTGGGTCTGATCTCTTTGGCTCGATCGATAAGTCCTGAATTTACAAGGTCCTGCAGAAACGTAGAGACAAGGAGACAATACACAGGATTGTGCTGAATGATCACTTTTATCATGTTTGAATCAGTCTGTTGGTGGTAAAGACAATGCAACACAAATCTGAACCTTTGAATTCTTCGACAAAGACACAATGTCTGATATGTTTGAAAACTGAAACATTGACTTTAATTAAATGTATTATGTCAACAAATTTCACATAAATGTATTTGGATAGTTGAAAGCAATAATATTGCGTTTTTGTTATTTAAACTTCATATTATTGTTTTCAACTAACCTAATACAGTTATGTGAAATCTGTTATTAATTCAAGTAAACGTTTCAGTTTTTTAAGCGTAGGGCTGAACAAATCTTTTTCCTTTACTGTACTAGTTTTAACCCGGCTTTTCGGATGAAGCTTTCACTTCACTCTCAATCTTAATCACTCTCACTTTCAGAGAACTCAGAGATGTGAATACAGTGGTTATTGAGTCAAATGAGTCATTCATTTCCCATGGAACCAACTTTCTTTAATAAATAGAACTTGTCATTGTGTCAGTGCTTGCTTCCTTTTCTTTGCAGCAAACTCTTTTTTGAGCGCAGTGAAAATGTGGTTTTTGAAAAGCTAAAAAAACAACACATATTGTTTGTAGCAGAATAATTGGTTGGATAAAAAAATTATTTTTGAGTGTTTTGAAGATAAATATTTTTTCTATAAATGTTTACTTTTGGACGCTCTGGAGTTATTGGAAACAAGTCTGAAACAGTCCTACTAACGTATATTCAACCTCTAAAAATATTATAATACTAATAATATTCAAGTACCCTAATCATTATCTGCTTTAAATGTGGTACATGGATGTGGAGTCTTATAGGCAGCGGCTCTGTGCATACATAGAGTCACCGTCTTCTACAATGAGGCCTTTTGAATGCTGATTTTTGACCCAGCATCACTTCGATCCCCTTCAACGTTGTAGCAATATCTCAAAAGACAGACTCAATGCATGTCAGGAGTTTCCGTCCCAGTCTGAGGCTGAAAGCACGCTTCATTCTCTCACTGACGCTTACTGAACTCTGTTTGGATCTCACCTTCTGCAGGATTTCTCTCTCGCTGAGCAGCGATGACTGCATGACGTCCCAGGTCACACACTCACTCAGCTCCTCGGGGGCCGGAAACTTCTGGAATGCGTCCTTCAGAGATTTCTGTCACAGCGACAACAGTTTTAAAGCAATTTTTGGAAAATCTGTCATTGGCAACTTTTGTAAATGTATCGGAAAATAAATAATCTCAACACACTCACCACAGCTTCCTGCAGAGCGTCCACCTGGTGGCAGCACTTCTCCACTTCGGAGATGCTAACTGCCTCAGCACCAACCTTCAGGACAAAACAGAGGGAATACATGACTTCCTTTACACTGGGGGGGGGGGGGGGGGCAGGTCCACATAAAGACCTGCTACTTCCCTCTCATCAATATAACTGATAATAAATTACTAAAATCTCTGTCGTAGGCATGTCCAAAAAGAAAGAAAATATACGTACATGTCTGCCACACCCTGATCATATATCACCTTTATGTATTATATAATGTTAGATACACTATATTGCTTGTTTTTGTGTGTGAAACCGGTAGAGCAATTGTTCTACCTTCTCATGTTTGTGGAGGGTTACTTTGAAACATCTCACGAAAGATAGCTGGCATCTGTGCTTCAACATTTTTTTTTCTGGCAATTAATCAATTTATTTACTTAAATCTCAGAGCAGATTAGCATCTCTCTTTTCAACCACATCTAGTTTTTCATTCTCAATGTATCAAAAATATGACTGACGTTAGTTATTGTGAGAGGTAACGTAGTATTCAGCTCCCTTATACAGAGCATCCGGAAAGTATTCAGACCCCTTTTCACATTTTGTTATGTTACAGCCTTATTTCTAAATGGATTAAATTATTTATTTTTCTCAATATCCCACACACAATACCCCATAATGACAAATAGAAAACGTTTTTAAAGATTTTTTTGCAAACGTGTTAAAAATAATAAAATTAAATATCACATGTACATAAGTATTCACACCCTTTGCTTTGACACTGAAAATGGAGCTCAAGTGCATCCTGTCTCCACTGATCATCCTTGAAATGTTTCTATTACTTGACTGGAGTCAGTAAATTAAATCGATTGGACATGACTTAGAAAGGAACACACCTGTCTATATGAAGTCCCACCGTTGACAGTGCATATCAGAGCACAAACCAAGTCATGAGGTCCAAGGAATTGACTGTAGACCTCAGAGACAGGATTGAATCAAGGCACAGATCTGGGGGAGGGTACAGAGACATGTCTGCAGCATTGAAGGTCCCAACGAGCACAGTGGTCTCCATTATTTGCAAATGGAAGCTGTTTGAAACCACCTGGTCTCTTCCTAGAGCTTGCTGCCTAGACCAAACTGAGCATCGGGGGAGAAGGGCCTTGGTCAGAGAGGTGACCAAGAACCCGATGGTCACTCTGACAGAGCTCCAGTGTTCCTCTGTGGAGATGGGAGAACCTTCCAGAAGGACAACCATCTGTGCAGCACTCCACCAATCAGGCCTTTATGGTAGAGTGGCCAGAAGGATGCCAAAGGCACATGAAAGCCCACATGGAGCTCCTAGAGGACTCTCAGACCATGAGAAACCAAATCGTCTGGTTTGATGAAACCAAATGTGGCCTGAATGCCAAGCATCATGTCTGGAGGGAACCAGGCACCGCTCATCACCTGGCCAACACCATCCCTACAGTGAAGCATGGTGGTGGCAGCATCATGCTCCTGGTACTAGACTCCTGGTACTAGGATGGGTTAAAAGCAGAGAACAAATGTCACTGTGTGCTCTGTGCTCTGCATGTGTGACCATTAAAGAGGTTTCATCCCTCCAACTCTATTCTATGCTGTGGGGATGAGGATCAAGGGAAAGATGAATGTAGCATTGTACAGGGAGATCCTTGATGAAGACCTTCTCCAGAGCGCTCTGGACCTCAGACTGGGGCGAAGGTTCACCCTTCAACAGGACAACGACCCTAAGCACACAGCCACGATAACAAAGGAGTGACTTCGGGACAAGTGTGTGAATGTCCTTAGGCGCATTCACGCCGCAGCACTTTTCCCACAAAGGTTCATGAGAACTCTTTAGTTCTCATGAACTAAGTACAGATCGCGTTCACACCGGAAAAAGTCCCTGGGGGTGGATTAGGCAAATGAAGCCGCTGAGGTCACTTCTTCTTCTTCTGCTTTGGGTTTACTGGCAGGCCGCAAACAACTTCACGGCGTATACTGCCACCCGAAGTCCCCGGCCGGAAGTCCCCGGAGTTGGGGAAGGCTTCAGTAGAAGCTGCTGGAACTCCCAGCAGCTTCTACTGAAGCCTTCCGAGTAAATCGCCAGAACGCCGACACCTCCTCATCTCCACCGCTCCCATGTTTTATTTTGTGTTGCCATAAGTTAGTCTCTCTGTGTTTCTGCGCTGGGCTAATTCTAATGCTAATAATGCTAATAATGCTAATGCGAGGATAATAAAATGGCGGCTTCACAAAACTCTTTGGGAGTTTTACGGGTCGTGGTTTGCAATCCGCCCAGCCAATCAGACATAGGAACCTTTTCTCCCACGAAGGTCCCTGCTCTCTAGCAGGGACTGAAAAGGGGGTAAAAAAGGTTCTGATTAACTCATTTTAGTTCCGGCTCTTTTTGGTGTGAACGCGACATTTTGGAACTATATCGGTACTAAAGTGTGAACGCGGCTCTTGAGTGCCTTGAACATCTCTGGAGAGATCTGAAAATGGCTGTGCACCGACGCTCCCCATCCAACCTGATGGAGCTTGAGACAATCTGCAAAGAAGAATGGGAGAAACTGCCCAAAGATAGGTGTGCCAAGCTTGAAGCATCATACTCAAGAATACTTGAGGCTGTAATTGCTGCCAAAGGTGCTTCAACAAAGTATTGAGTAAAGGGTGTGAATACTTATGCCCATATTTGAGTGTTTTATTTAATTCATTAGCAACAATTATTTTAAAACTGTTTCCACTTTGCATTATGGGGTATTGTGTGTAGAATGTTGATAAAACAAATGAATTGTATCCAAATTGAAATATGGCTGTAACATAACAAAAATGTGTAAAAAGTGAAGGGGTATGAATACTTTCCGGATGCACTGTACATCCTCACCTGCTGCTGGCAGAGATCCTTCCTCTCTTCCTTCAGATTGTTTCCTTGGTTGTTGAGCTCTTGAATAAGCTTCATGGCCTAAAATGATAAAAGACAAACACTTACAAACCAAGCATTGGCCCGGACGTTTCATAACTTATTTTCTTTAACATTAAAATACAAAATATGTGTAATTAATTAATTAAATAGACTTGTTAAAAACTGTTCTCAATAGATTCTATAGCTTCATTTATACTAACAATAACAATATTTACAAATGTTGTGAAGCTTAATTTTTTTAATGCATGTCTATGGAGTTGGAATATGGATGGATGGGTACGGATGCCAATAAATATGATTAATTAGTATAATATTTATAGAATTGAATACCAGTAGTAGGATTGTTTATGAGTCATGTGATTCAAAATGTTCCAATAACTCCAGAGCGTTGAAAAGTCTAAAAATAAAGTTGAATTAAGTTCAGGGTTTCCCACACATAGACTATACTTGGGCGGGCCGCCCAGGTATATTAACGGCCGCCCAAGTATATTTCGCGACCCATTTAGGTTTCTTTTTTTTTATTTGTCCGTGACCACGACGCCATCTGCGATCGATTAACTTGTGGACAATGATCCCTCGCTCTACGCCTCCTGTACCCAGTCCCGGACTGGCCATCGGGAGGACCGGGGGGGTTTCCCGATGGCCTGGCCTGTTAAGTGGCCGCCTGCCTCACACAGGGGTGACTGGCAGTCTACATGATGTGGCCTGCCTCACACAGGATGACTGGCAGTCTACATGATGTGGCCTGCCTCACACAGGATGACTGGCAGTCTACATGATGTGGCCTGCCTCACACAGGATGACTGGCAGTCTACATGATGTGGCCTGCCTCACACAGGGTGACTGGCAGTCTACATGATGTGGCCTGCCTCACACAGGGTGACTGGCAGTCTACATGATTTGGCCTGCCGACATGGCCACTGTCATACAGATCATACAACAAAGCCCTTGATTGGTCTCTGTGTGTCATTCAAGCTCGGGATAACCTCAGCTCAGGTGAGGTAAAGGACTCTCTGAGTGTTTAGATCAGGGGTGTCAAACTCAAGGCCCGGGGGCCAAATCCGGCCCGCCACTTCATTTTATGTGGCCCACAAGAGCTTGCAAAGAATATAATAAGTGTATTATAATGTAACGTGCCGCTTTACAGGAGAACGTTGCCCATAAACTACATGTCCCACAATGCATCTCATTTTGTGACATACGCAATGAAGAGACTTGCAATGATTTGCCCTAGACTTCTGCTTTCAGACATAGTTAATTATTAAGTTATTACCCTATCCGATAATAATCCAATGCAGAGGAAATATTGTAAAATTATACATTATTTTATATTTATTATCTATATATATTTATTTATATAGTCTTAAAGTTACCACTGGCCCTTTGAGTGCAACCATAATTCTAATGTGGCCCGCGATGAAATTGAGTTTGACACCCCTGGTTTAGATAGTTAACTTAGTCTAAGTTCTCAGTGGGTCTCAAATGGTTTGGTCACCATTTATGTAAACACATATTTCCATTCGAGAGGGTAGTGATTAGTAAAATATGCATGAATAAATAAATAAAATGTTAATAGGTGAAAAAAGGTAAGATACACTTTTAAAACTTGTTGAGAGCTAAAACTAGTCTTTGCTGCTGCCTCAAAGAGGATCAGGGGGAGAGGAGGGAGAAAGGAGAGCTGGTTCAGGAGCACAGACACACTCACAACTATAAATGAACCAAAAACAAATAATTAAACAAGTTTCAGTGTTTTTCTCATATTGGAAATGGTATGTTATTGGTTATGGCCATGATTTTATGATTATTGAAATGTATACAGTTTTGTTTCATATAGGTGTTTCCATAGATCTAGTCTCTTTATTTTCCCCTCAAAGTGCACCAGATTGATGCATTTAACTCCAACATTAAAAAAAAAATCTTCACCACCCCCCCCCCCCCCCAAGTATATTTCAGATCTGTGGGAAACACTGAAGTTGATTTAATAAAAAAAGATTGATTAAGTGTAACCAATTACTTAATTTATTAAAAGTGAGGATTTTGATTGACGATTTAATGTTTCTTCTTTTTGTTAGGGTAATGATAATTTGACGGTAATATGTGGCTCAAATGACTTTGACACTCCCAATCATCTTAAACTAAAGAAATGTCTAAGAAATCTGACACAATGAAAAATCCCTCTGACCTTTGACCGAATGAAAACAGACAGGACTTCAACAAAAGCTGACAAAGAAGCACAACCCGGATGAGACAAATCAAGCT
The DNA here is from genome assembly GCF_902827115.2 of Pseudochaenichthys georgianus. Classification (NCBI taxonomy): domain Eukaryota; kingdom Metazoa; phylum Chordata; class Actinopteri; order Perciformes; family Channichthyidae; genus Pseudochaenichthys; species Pseudochaenichthys georgianus. The sequence continues at coordinate 7,233,839 of NC_047510.2, forward strand.
GTTACATGATGATCCCTTCTTTGAATACGTTTTTTCATTTCCTGTGAGGCTGTCTGGGTTTGTTGGCAGGGTAAAAGTTTGTGTGTGTGCGTGTTTGCGTATGTGAGAACTGGAACAAAGGACATTCCTGAGCTGCATGTGAGTCTGTGTGTTTGAATGTGTCGAACGTGCGGGGCATGAAGTGATGCATGGCGACCCCACAGAGCTTCAGCCTCCATCAGCAGCTCTAATGACTAACAGCTTGTTAATAAGTGCCGCCACACTACATGACACAGATATGACCTGTTACCTGACCGGAACTAGGGCTTTATTTTATTTAGAATTTCTTCTGACAAATTATACTTTTATGTCATGTATAATATAAATCAACAATATTTTTCCCTCACATATGGTCATATTATTTTAAAAATGTCTCAAAAAATAGTTGGACTATGTTTCAGCTTTGGAAGAAGGAATAAGCAGCATCACCGGAGCAATAATTATTATTTTTTATTTGAAAACAGAATCAGAATCAGTTTTTTAGGGTTACACATACGAGGAATTTGCTTTGGTATAAATGTTGCTTACAAAGACACAGAAAGAAGAGTACGTAGCAAAACATTTTCCTATTATAAAAGCAATTAGAACAAATATTTTAAGACTATTGTAAAACATTCAAAATAAAGACAATACTTACACAAAATATAAAATGTATGTATATATATGCGAGAAACTCAGAATACAGTTTTCTGAGCTTTTGTAAGTAAAAATCAAAAACCAAACAATCCTTTTAGACGCTACACCAGTAAGTACTGGCCATTGTTTAAAAAAAATTCAAAGGTTTATTTTTTACCTGAAAAACTCTCATTCTTGCTGCATACCTTAAGGGTTAGTGTGAACACCGAATACAATTTAAATTAAGAGCAAAAAACTATAGAATTCAAACAAGGTCAAAGACAAAAAATGTATACATCTATGTAAAGGAAGAATTGCAATGCTTAGGTGTATAAAATGATTAGATTGTTTTTAAAAATGCACTAATAACTGTTTGTTTCAAAGTCTTTTGATTGATGCAGTGGTAGGGCTGCAGCCAATAATTATCTTTGCTATTGATAAATCTGCCAATTATTATGCATATCCCATTAACAAGATTTTAAGATAATTAGCTTAATAATTAAAAGACAAGGCCAGAAAAAATACCTCCCGGGCAGCAGTCATAAATCAGAGAAGTTACTCATTCTCAGTAATCAACCATTAACTGACTGTTCTTGAACTTTGACCAGCAAACCTCACTCAGCTGTTCCCACATATCCTTTTTCCACTGAAAATCAGTTCGGTTCTGGCTCCGTGCTAGTGCTTTTTTGGTTGGGAGCTAATTCGCAGCTGGGAACCAGTTATTTTCCGACCGCCCAGTTACCCAGTGGTGCCACGTCATGACATAACCGTTTGTGTCGCACATTTTCATCATGGCAACGCCACTAACAACAACAACAACAATGTTTGTTCAGTTTGATTTGACACTGAAATCATAACGCCGTTATCTGGTGTTAGATTGGTGATGTTAGCATAGAAACCAAAGCTAATCTGACCATCTTGACTGGTTAGCGTTGCCTGACATTACATATTTGTGTTTTTTATAAGTGTGGTCGCTTTCTAGTGAATCATTTGATTATCTCGCTGTACTCCCCAGGAACCGTTATTGCTCACGTTAATCTCGCCCCCCCGCCTCCGATGTAAACCTGGCATATTTTTCTTGTTTCTTGAAAAGCAGTTTTTTGGTTCAAAACACGAACTGGTTCACAACCGGGCACTAGCTCCGAACTGGCCCTGGGACCGGTTTGGTGGGAAAAGGTAGAATCCCATTAAGCACCATGGGGGGCCCACAGCCAAACAGACTATTATGAAATCCTGCCTCTGACAGGTTAATGGGGGAACCTTGACATGGCGTGTATTATTATGATGCTGTTGTGAGTGTTGTGTGAGGGCAAGCCGGGTCAGCTCTTCAAAGCGCCGTCAGCGGATACTGCAGCTGACCCCGACCATGCTCAGAGGACATGAATGATTCAGACGGGCTTCTGAAAGACGCAGCATCACCTGCACATGCCCCATGTCCTGCTTTTCATCCCCTGACAACCAGAGGCATCTCTGTGGGGGACTAATTAGTAATTACCCCCCCATTACCAAGAGGGAGGGGGGAGGAGCGATGGAGAGATCAGGAGCAAGGGTCGAGAGTCTATAAAATGTTAGGAAGATGCTTAAAAGATTATCAATCTGCCGTTTTATATGTTTTGTTCCCCTATGTTCTAGTGTATCAATATTATTTTAGTATTTAGGGCTGAACTATTAATCAACGTTTTCTCATTATTGCATAAGTATTAGGGGTGTTGAAAATAATCGTTTCTACGATGCATTGCGATGCGGACGTGGACGATTCGGTATCGATGCAGTGACGGAAGATAATCGATTATAGCGTAGTAACGTTGCTTCCTGATTTTCCGGCCGCGGCTTTACTATAACGTTTTTTTTTCTGTCACTTTAATATCAAATCGGTCGGTGACGCAGAGATCAGGGAACAGACGTGACAGCGGCACAGCAACACCAAACACGGAGCAGTCTGCTTTATCCACCAACAAAAGAACACCAGTCCAGAACCAACAGCAGAAGGACCCGCTCTGACAGTAGGGCCTGGCTCATTTCGTGGCATCTGCAGGCAGTGGCAAGTACTTCCGGCATCTGCCACAGATGCCACTACTCCGTGGCATCTGTGGCAAGTACTTCCGGCATATGCCACCGATGCCACAACTTGCCGAGGCATCTGCCGCTGCTCAACGGGAGTTGCCACAAGATGCCAGAGTAAGATAAGGTTTACGGTAGCTGCCACTCGCCTTCCGTGGCAAATGCAGCTATTTAAACCCGTATTTATCGTGTAAAATGTCGCTGTTTAGGCATGACTTTATCGAACTGATCTGTACACAGGACTGATGTGATCTCTATTTTTCAAAAAGATTATACATTATCATTTCTATTCAATTTTACTTGGAGCATGGTTTGCTAAAATAAACAAACGTGCTATATTTATGATGAAATATTGGCGAGTGAGGGTTGCAACGCCCTTGGCAATTGTCGCTTCTTGAGGGGAGTTTCCACTGCTTGCTACGATAAACCAGGTGTAGCCTATGACTAGTAAAGACAAATAATTAACAAATAAATATCTGTATTGACACAGCAACGTGTACACTGGTGTTATTAGACTTGGCTACAGACTTAGGGCAGCTGTAACTGATTGCAGTTGCCACTGCTAGTGAGATGCTAAGGTTTACTTTATAAATTAGGCAAAGGACTTATATTTGCCCCATGCCTTCAGCAGCAGCAGGCCATTCACTTTGATTTGATCCAGTTATGAAATGTCATCATTTCGACAATAAAGAAATGCTATAAACGTTATCTTGCACGTTTTATCGAACCATCTCCGTTTCTAACTTTCAATATATTTAAAAAGAGATCTCTCTCATCTGCGTGCGGGGGCGGGGCCTCACAGACATGCTGCTGCGCTGTGCACACAGTTCTGCCGGTAATGAATATTAGGATACATTTTGTGAGGAAACTTTTCCACCAATAATTCCAATAAGTATTCCAAAATGTATTCACTTCAGGTTTACGAAAGTAACTGTAATCGGATTAGTTGTTTTTCAAATGTAACGCGAGCTGAATACAGTTAGGCTACTTGGTTTTTGTATTCTGATTACGTAACGCCGTTACATGTATTCCGTTACAACCCAACCCTGTGTACAGATCATCAGTCCTGTGTACAGATCAGTTCGATAAAGTCATGCCTAAACAGCGACATTTTACACGATAATACAGGTTTAAATAGCAGCATTTGCCACGGAAGGCGAGTGGCAGCTACCGTAAACCTTCTCTTACTCTGGCATCTTGTGGCAACTCCCGTTGAGCAGCGGCAGATGCCTCGGCAAGTTGTGGCATATGTGGCATATGCCGGAAGTACTTGCCACAGCTACCACAGAGTAGCGGCCTCTGTGGCAGATGCCGGAAGTACTTGCCACTGCCTGCAGATGCCACGAAATGCGCTTGCTGTCTCTCCGCTCTGAATCACTCCATGTCGCTGCGGCTCAGAGACACAGACAAGGATTTATGTTTTTCAAAAATAATCGCGTTACAATCATGTCAGGTTTTTGGTGGATTTAATTAAGTCTTGGATTGCAGAGTATGAATGTCCTCTAGCAATTTTCAGACGATATATACGTGTGTAAAGTTTGTGAAGGCAGGAGGAAAAAAGCTTCCGCGATCACCGTCTCCTTTGTTCCTCCAAACCCCGCCCTGAAAATAATGAGTGACATGCTGATAGTGACCCGAGAGAAACTTTATTATTCACTTAATCACTGAGATATAATGAAGCTAATTTAATCTCATACATTCATGGGATTTATGCAACAGTAAGACAGAGAATGTAAGTGTGCACCCACATGCAGTATTTTAGTTGTTATATGCTGTTGTGAATACTCCTGTTGTCTGCTGTGTTCAGACTCAAGTCCTGTGTGTAATGCCTCATTCAGGACATTCAGTGTCCTTTCTTAACAGAAGGCCGTAGCTTGAAGCTGCAGCTAGACTGCAGAAGCATTAGCTTTTTGTTTTTGAGGATGGAACAATTTCACACACAGATATAGGGAGGCTAGACCTATCCTATACAATTCATTTATTTTGGTTTATAAATTAATGTCAAGACATTTATGTTATTGATTTCTGAAGCACTTTCTAAATAATAAAAAGAGAGTTCTTATGTATTTACTGCATGTATGCATTGATGAAAAATAAGCCATGTGCAGTAATATAGAAAATTGAGGATGCAACGCATTGGTATGAATCGTGATGCATCGGGATATCGAATTGAATCGTTGACAGGATAATCGTAATCGAATCGAATCGTGAGACCAGTGAAGATGCACAGCCCTAATGAGTATGTCCTGCAATTTTCTAAATGCAGAAGGTGGAACATTTTTATGGCATAATTAACATTTTCAATGAAAAATGGTGGTGCTTAAGAAATGTCTTGACATACACTTCATATTCTGCAGAACTTAGAAAAAACCTCCCTGAAAGAGATCCCTGCAAGTTGCAGCATAATAAATTGAATATGTTTTTCAATAAAAGCCTTGGAACAATATGTAAAACATCATTTTTTCCGGATATCGCAAATGATATGATGATTGGACCGTCAGTCAAAATAATCACAATAAGATCATTGGGAATGAATGCAGGTGTATAACCAAAATCCCCCACACACACATGCTCATAAACATCACACAATGTCTTTTTTGAGGGGTGTATTCATTATTATATCCAATCATAAATATGAGGTCATATAAATGTTTTGTATATTACTCTTTGTTCTCTATTACATTGGGGAATTTGAATTTTTACTTAGGTGAAGACTTCAAAAAAGCCGATTGAGTTGTTTGCCTCTTTCTGCATTGTATATTATTTGTTACCTGTTTACGTTATTGCATTAGACATTTTGCAAATGTACAAAAAATACCTACACCTGTAGTCAAAATGTGTTGTTTCTCTGAGATCAAAGTTGTCCATTTTTGTACTTTACTGAAGGTCCTCGCCTGTATCTAACCGTGGTTTAAAAGTGGCGTGAGAGAAACCTGAACAGAGACACGCAGAGGTCATTTGAGATGTCAGGGTGGCGCCCATCTCCCATTGTCCTCTATGTCATTCGGGGCTGATTACTGCGCTGAAATGTTCACTGCAACTCGCCAGATACTGAAGAGAGACATGCTTGCTCAAAGGTCTCAGAGTAGAGAGTGCACTCCAGGTGAAATACTTTGAGTTTCTTTGAAATTCAAATCCCCATCATTTATGTAATAATACAATAAATAGATTTTTTTTTTAAAGAAAAATAAAGGAGACCTCTTTGTGCTACCACAGTTTTAAGATACTGGAAATATTCTGATGTTATCATTATTATTTGTACTTTATTACTTAATTTAATCTTGTTTTTATTATCAATAACGTTATTATGTTCATAAGGTCCCCTTATTTTAAAGCCCTTTGTGCTGCATGTGTTGTGTGAAAGGTGCTATACAAATGTATTTTTGTATTATTTAGGTCATTTACCAGTTGCAACATGAAGTGATGAAAACATTCATGCATTAACAAACAATAATAATCTAATTATTTTATCTGGAAAGGGACTTTTCTGCAAACTCGAACTTTAACGTCCTGGGTATAAGTTATATTTTCTTCATTACTGACCATGTATTTTGGTATTGTACATACACTTACCTTTGTGTAAAGTATGTCAATAACACTTAATATTATTATTGATATTGATATTATTACTACTATTGTTGTATTATGGATAGTTTTCTTAATTTTCATATGTAAGGTTGAAAAAAGGCATAGACGTGGTTTGCTTTTAATTTTAGACAATATAAAATATAGATAAAAAATTGTTTTGGTGTGTTGGTACACATTCTAAGCTGGTTAAATAAATGGAATATAACTGCATTTTGTTGTTTTTAACAATAATAAGACGAACTTTCTCTCACCTCGGACAGGCCGTCCTCGCAGGTCTGGATGCGGCACAGGAGTCTCCCCTGACCGTCCGCAGCAGGACCGGAGGAGAGGACCAGAGACTATGGAGGAGTCTACCCGCTGCTGCAGCTCGGTGCCGGGCTGAACCTCCAGCTCCAGCCCCGTGGAGATGTCACTTTGAACCTGCTGCTTCTCCTTCTTCTCCTCCTCCGTGTGCTTGTCCACCTGCTGTGGACTCGGAGTCTCAGGTGGCCCGTACCTGGGAGAAGTGTCCGTCCACTCGGTCTTCACCTCCCGGATATCCAGCTGCCGGAGGATGGAATTGAGCAGGGCGTACAGGGCGCTGAAGTTGACAGCTCCCTTGGAAGGTGTCCCAATAGCTAAATTCAACAAGTCAACAAGGCTGATGTTCTCCATCTTTGTTTGTGTGCAGGGAAACAAACCGTTAATTAAAGTTCAGCAAACGTTAGCTAGCTTTTTTTTTAAAAACGTACAACTTCGACAAACAACCGTTAATTTCGTTTGTGACGCCCCCTGTGTGGATTTAAGGCGAACATATATTGGATAAAGTATAAAATATATATATAATTTAAATGCTTCTTAAATGTTCTTTCTATAATGTTAATAACCGTGTACGGCATCCCCCCGGCGGCGGTAATCTCGGTGTCCGTTAGTAGAGTCAGAGTGGTCAGAGTGTGATAATGTTCAAGCGAAAACAGCAACCCGGCTACGTCAAAAAGGACGCATTTACCGGAAATACAGGAAATAGCCCTTCAAAATAAAACGAAGAGAATATGAGATACATGCACCTTTATAATTCATTGTAAACAGTTTTCCACATAATAATTACACCTATTACTCAATACCTGGTCATTTAAGATGGTTTGGATAATATAAAAGGTATTTTGGTACCAGTAGAATTATATTATTTGTGTACATGTATTACATGTCTTATATATGCAATATGTAATGTAAAGCACTTTGAGTACTTTTAAAAGCACTAAAATAAAATGCAATTAATTATTATTTTATTACATGTATTACCAATGTACTTCCTGTAATTATAAGGTGAATGCACTTGAACCTTTGCCAGTGTTTTGGGTTGATTTTCATTTAGATCTTAAAACACATTTTGCCAATTGTCTAATTCTAATACTTTTAGTAGATCTTGTGTATTTTATACTTGTACTGAAGGATCAACATAAAAGTATCACCTGTCGTCAACTTCTCTAAATAGGAAGGCTTTTATTTTTAAGTTGTGACCGGATACAGTATTTAGCATCCATTCTAGCTTGACGACACCGGCACTGTTGACAGATTCCCACGTTGGGATATCCTCGCAGCGTTACAGGTTGCTATGCAACAAGCTGCAATCATGCAGCGTTCAAGGAAGGGTAGAATGTAGTCTTTTCCGAGAAAAAAAAAAAACACTCTTTATATTTTTCACATAATAAAGCAAAAACAGTACTGTAACTTTTGCTTATCTTACAGTTTACATCTATTAAATTAAATAAATTGCTGTAACAATGCCAAAGTATTGCATATATTGAATTATTGCAAAAAAATGTATGCACTGTTAAGACAGGTCAGGAAGTTTATTCGTTTTGCAATTAGTTTACACCTGCATACCAACAATATTTATTATGTTAAAGATCACATATCATGCTATTTGTAGGCAATAGCATAGGTCTCAGATATATAAAAATATATAAAAAACATGTCTATGAAATGTTTGGCTCAAAATACCAAACAGATCTCCCATTCTAGCCATGGATGTATAATAAGAACTGGATACAGCGTGGGAGGCGGGGTCTGGTTATTTCCTATGAGAGCTGCTCCTTGGCGCATGAAGGCAAAATGGCTCAACTTTTGAGAGAGCGAAACATCACAGATTACCAGTCATGCCTGGCTGTCAGAGCAGAAGAACCCGTATGTGAAATGAGAAAGGGCCATGCTCTCTCCAGTACAGGTTAGCTCTGAGTGTTAGCGATGCTAATGTAAACACCGACCATATTATATCCAAAACAGTGGGGCATTGTTTCTGATAGCAACGTTTCTGATAGTGCTGTGGGTCTGCATTGCCGATATGACGTCAAATCACCGCAAATCTGGATCAGCTCCGTTGTAGCCCTGTCTTTAGAGATTTGGGTATGGAGGAAAAGAGAGAGGGTTTTATTTTCTGACGCTGCATGAGTTCCCTGACACACCGGGGACACATATTTTTGTATAAAATACATCAAAAAGTGCATTTTGCATGTTAATGTTTTCCTTTTTCTTCCGCACCATTTCATGTAATATCTTGAAAATGTATTATTATAAATCTTAATCATTTGTCAGGGTGATTATCAGCAAAAAAGATGTGTAATCCAAATATAAATGATGCAATCCAATTACATTTCAAAATAATATTTTATTGATAATAAAAACAAGCAAGCGAAAGTTCTTAATTACTACATTCAAGTATAAAATCACCATCATAGTACACATGCATTTCCCTTGACCTCATTGAGATTGATTGCATTTGCAACATGAAACTTAACTGAATGCGTTTCATTTGGTAATAAATGAACTGGATAAATGTGCTGCATTTCATACTTTGACACTTTAAACAAAAGAAAAATAACATACAGCATCTAAGATATAGTTCCTTTTTTCCCTTTCCCGTTTCAACATTACATAAAGCTGTCTGGAAAAGACAAGAATGTCTTGAGGCCCGCCACATTTATTTAGCACTGTGCCGTTTTGGCATCAGATCAGTTTACAACAGCTGTAATTAAAAACAATAAACAACACAGAGTCTGCAGCCACGCCAGCCGGTATATGAGGCATTAAAGGCCATCGTAAAGAAATCAGATTAAAGTTAAGATCAACGGTTTAGTGGCTTTGAGGTCAGAATATTAACTGATCTTACAAATCAAGATGTATTGAGTCTCAGTGGTTAGTCATGCTAATTGTCTTTGATAACTTTTACACAAAATGTTTTGTAAAAGTAATAAAAGAAAATAGCAGCTGGGAAGAGGGTATTACTCTGGGGAACTAAATCAAATTTTTCAGTCACATTTTTAGAACTTTCTGAGAGGAAAGTCACAAATTACTGTACATTTCAGACTTTAATCTCAAATGAATTTCTTGCAAATTAATGACTTTTTTTTGTAAATGTACCACTTTAATCTCAGAGAATATCTAAGAATGTCTCTAATAAATATACAACTTTAATTTCATACATTCTGAGTTTTCTTTATGAATATTAACCCCCTCCGACACCAATGTAATTCATTTTTCTTTACCTACAATACTATAGTATAATACCCAAAACTGAGCTGCTGGCGTAGCTAAAAACTCTGAACTTTTTTTTTGGATTCTATTCTTCCGTTTTACCATCTTGTTGTCTCTTTTTCCCCTTTAACATTCTCCATATTAGGAGACACAAAACAAACAGCCACTGTTCATTTCATTTCAACTAAATACAGTCACTTATTCATAATGATAAAAGGGTCCCGGACTGCAGAGTCATGAAGGAACAAGGCAAGAAGAAAAGACAGCATCACAGAATAATTAACAACGGCATATTGTTTCATTGTAAATCAAAGTAAATACAAAAAAAACCAGGGTGGGTGGTCATAATCTGAGAATATTCAGAATTTCAAAGAATACAATTCTATTCTACATTAGGGAGAACAAAAATTCAGATTATGTCATTTTTGATAAATTCACGATTTTAATCTCAGAGAATATCAAAACTATTTTCTTTTGAATGAAACACTATGATATCAAATTATTTTCTGTAATTATTCTTTTTTTCATTATTATTTTCAAATTGAATCTTTTTTATTTCTCTAACCCAGGCTTCATAATTACTTTTTATTTTATTTGTAGCTACAATAGCTCAATACGCTGTTGTAAGAGCGAGGCGGAAAGTGGCCCACATACAGACAAATTATAAATTCAGTTTCTTGATAATATTTCCCTTTTACCTGCTTCGTTCCCGTTTAGCCGTCAGTAACGTCAGATGACCGCGGATCGTAAAAGCTCATTGTAAGGTTGTGATAACCTTGTGACTGCAGCTGAGCATGTAGGACAAACTGGGAGTTCAGCAGAGTTCACAACACAAAGCTTCATGTTCACAGACTTTGACAGAGTCCCTTACACACAAGGAGAGGAGAACATCATAACAGACGTATGGAGCCCAGGAGCCGTCAGTATTTTCTGGGATCAAGGTTGGGTTTGTGCACGTGATGTGCAAGAGAGAGGAAAGACTTCGAAAGGCTAAAGTGGCATTAATGTATTTCTTATATTGTCAATAAATCCCATGAAAAGACCAAAATCAAAACAATTGTATTTCACTTCCTGTCTGTGGATCTCAGCTCAAAGCCCATTGGTTCCCACTGAAGACTTCCATTTAAAAAAAAAAAAAAAATGTTTATCTTTTGCACTGTTTGCTTTATTAGAAGTGCAATAATTGGTCAACCGCAAAAAGTGTGATTTCATTCAAAATACTCACTGAATTATAGAGATTTGCTGCTTTTGTCAGTTTTTTATATCATGTTAAAGTTAATTTCTTTGACAAAAAAAATATTTAAAGACAAACTTAAATTTGAGAAAATTGAAAAGATATTTTCCACAATTTCTTTAGACATTTTATCAACCAAATTATGGAGAAATTACTCGGCAGATTTATCGATAATGAAAATAGTCATAAAATGCAGCCTACAACAACATCGAAGGGACTATTTTTAGTGGCGGATGAATCAACATTTAGGGCTCTAGTGAGTATTTGTGGTAGCCGTATGGTGTATCTGAAATGAAGTTCATGGTGAAGAAGGAACATGGCAATGTGGCTCATTGATGTATTAATGTGGCTCAGGATGCATTAATATTTGGTTTTGGTCTTTTCATGGGATTTGACAAGAATAAAAAAAATACTAAATATCCCCAACCTTATCCATTAAACCAGCTGAAGAAGCAACAAACAACCAATGAAAACAGTAACGTCAGTGTTCATTCCTCAGCATGTCTTCCCACAGGCACTATTGGGATACATCATTGTTGGCAGCCCCTCCAATCAAAAGTGCTTTTTATTTCATTAACAGATCTCTATTCATCATGCCTCAGTAAAGTCAGTTAAAAGGAATATTTAACCCAAATAATCGATCATTTGTATATCTATTATTTCCCCCGTGTCACCTGACTTATTCTCCAGTGGCTGCATTTACCAGCAGTGGTTTGATGTTTTGATCAAGTTTAAACAGAACTATATCAAAACATCAGACCCTCGCACAACATATGCAGTATAATACAAAGTGTTTTAAATAGTGCAGTTGTAGTTCAGTTTGTGAATCGAACAGGATAAGCGGGACTTTGAGAATTTGTTAAGGGAGGTTATGATAAAGTATACCAACATTTACTTAAATTCATCAAGATATTTAGAATCTTTGATTGCCATAAAGACATGAGTGAAAAAATAAAAAGAAGGGGAATAATTAATATATAAGTCGAACATTTTGTGGGTACGTTTTTCCTTTGAAATCCAACAAAATGCATTTTTCAGCCTCAAATATCGAGGCATGCTGCTTTGCTCTATTTGAGATGATATTAAAGTAAATCACTTTGGCAAAACAAGGCATTTACCTTGGATTTTGAATATCTGGGATGGACATTTTTCACTATGTTCTGTCATCTTACAAACCAGCCATTAATCAATAATGAAAATAATGTCATCTTGAAGAATTCCAGGTAACACGAGGCGAGTTACTGATGTAATCAAGGTCATTTAGTTGGGGAAGTTTTTAGAATTAGATGGATGCTTTTCAAATGTGTGTGCACAAACTATGAAAATATCAGCAATGAGGTATGCTAAGTTCCTCTTTAAGATTTGTCTTTTACTTACAGATACATGTCTAGGTTCCTGCAGCCGCTGCTGGGTGTGAAAAACAAACATACCCCAGAGTCAGTGTCTGTTTGTTGAGGCTGGTTTACGTTCATCATCATCCTCCTCCTCTTCCTCATCCGATGCTGTCATAGTCAGTTTCTCTCCGGCGAGACTCGGCCCTCCACTCGGCCAGGAAGAAGGTGATGGTGCCCAGGAAGCCGAACACCACCAGGATGAGCAGCTGCCAGTGCAGCAGCAGGTAGTTACTGTAGAAGAAGGCCAGGGCGGCCATGATGGACTGCAGGGGGGAGACCACAATATGTTACAGCACATGTATACATTGCCCTGTCGTGCTCTGTAGCTGAAGGATGAAACATCTTTACATGATTTTAAGTCGGTCACAATCGCTCCTTTTCTGACACCAAGATCGAAAAAGTGTACGGTAAAACTTGGCTTAAAACTGTTCAAAAATAAATGTATGACACATCAAAGGGGTTCAAAGGGGATACGCTGCTGTTCGACAGACCAGATGAAACTAGGACAGTTTATGTTTTTAGTTTAAGAACTTTAAAGGTTAAATAAAAGTGACAGCAGGTGGATTCGTCTAGACGAGTCTATTATTGTGGATTTGTCCGTTTTTTTTGTGAGTCTTCAAAATTATGTACCACTTTGATCTCACAGAATATCCGTGTTTTCCCCCTGTAAATGTATGACTTTTTGAAAGTCATGCATGCTTTTCCCAGAGACCCTCTCATCTGGCTTTATAGTTCAAGTGTTATATTATGTTAGTGAAATATCAGTCTCAACATTGGCGGAAACATTGTGACATGTTTTAAACAGGTTTTGGTCATTTTAGGACATTTTAATTCAGGATCCTGAATTTGTTAACTAACTTTTTTCTAAGTATCAATTATTTAGCGTCCGAAACCCACCTGTATGAACTTGAAGACGGCGAAGGCGGGAGCGCTGTTGTCGTGGAAGGTGTAGCCGATGATGCTGAGGAGCTGCGTGTTGAAGCAGCTGTCGCCCAAACCCAGCAGGAAGCTGCAGAGCAACGCCACGCCAACACTGACACACACACACACACACAAAATGTTAAAGAACACATCATGCAATAAAAACATTCGCATCAGAGGGGCGTATTGTGTCCCAAAATATGGATTAAATGGAGTAAAATAAGCCCTGAAACACTGAAATTACATCAAGCACACATTCAATAAATTAGCAAAGAAATATATATTCTTAAAGATATTTTCAAAAACAAATGATTAATGGAGAAAAACAACAATCAAAACAGTTATACCATTTGCAATGTAAGGCATCTGCTTGTACCAGAGTGTTGTTACAGCGTCGCATTAGTCATTGTACTGCAGCAAAGCATCTGTACTGTAACACCCCCTCCTGGCTGTGGCATCTGTACCTGGGGGTGATGTAGGCCTGCAGGTCGGTCCCCTCCTCGGGGGCCAGCGGAGCGTCGCTGGAGATGTTCAGGAAAATCAGGTAAAACGCGATGTAGTGCGTGACGAGGCCCAGCAGCACCACAGGGTTCCTCCCAAAGCGGCTGCACTTGTTCATCATTCCAAACACACCGCCGCCTAGCCGAGGAACAGAGGGAAGAGGAAGTGAAATCATCGGAGACATTCCTCTCTGCAGAGCGGTCATGTGACAAACTGCATCACAGTGCAATTACTAAAGTACTGTACTTAAGCACAAATCAAGGTAGCCTACATCTTATGACAGTTTTTCACCCCCCCCCCCCCCCCCCGTCCAGTTAAAACCATGTATTTCCAGGTTATTTTGATATTTGGTTATCATTCATTATTTACTTTTTAAACTGGAAATATGCTCAGAATGTCTACACCAGAAGAAGCCAAGTGAATGCTGCACAGGGTTGTGGGACAGGGTAAATACCGAAACGGGATTTACATTTTAACGACACAAAATAAGTTGTAGGGAAAAAAATGTATAACTTTTACCGTGATTAATTTTAATACCATTATTATTATTATTACTTTTATTAATAATGTAGTTATTTTTGTTAAAGGCTGATAAAATGTGTGGAAAAAGATGGTGTTGGTATATGTGCATGTTTGTGAGTTTACCGGTCCCTTTAAATTGAAAGACAAAGGACAAAACTGTCCCACAGTATACAGGACGGGACTGAGAGGGAACGTTTTCAGCACTATCAATATTTTCCCTTCATTGAGGATCAGAATCAGTATGTTCAAAGTGTGGTCTCAGTGCTTTCCCTGCAGTAAAGGGTCTGAATCTGTCTTCCACTACTGTCACTGGGTGGAGAAAAGAATACTGACGACTCACCCAGAATCTCCCCGACTCCGATGCAGATCCCAGAGATGCCGATCAAACTCTTTGCATCGTGGCCGAAGCTTGTCATGGCTCCGATACACGTCCCGTAAACCCCGCTGTAGAAAGTGAGCTCCAGGCCTGACAAGAAGAAAGCAGCAATCCAGACTCATTGTTACACACACACACACACACGCACACACACACACACGCACACACCTGTGTATCCGATGCAGAAGGTCAGCAGCAGCATCTCTTTGGTGACAAACATTTTGCACGCTTTAACTGCAGACAAAAGAAAGGTGGAGGTTAGCAGTTCTGTGAGGCTAAAGTTAGTTTAAAGGGATAATTGTGATGTTTAGGAAATGAGGCTTTTCTCCACAATCAGTGTGTTACCGACAGTGATGCAGTTTGGAGGAACAGACAGGATACACCACACTTTAAAAGCCTACGAAGGTGATTTGAGTCCAAACTTACCAAAAGCATCCAGAGCTTGAGAGCCGATGCTCTGGTGCGATGAGCTAGAAAGAGGAGGAGGATCAAGACATTTAGATAAAACTGTTCTTCGACATTTCACAGGCTCATATTTTTGTTAAGTTGACATCTTCACCTTTAAACTCATCCCGAGACGGGCCCTCGGTTGTCTTAGGGACCATATTACAGCACTTTGAAAGACAAATGTGGAAAAGACTACAAAGGATAGCATTTACAGAAAAAGGTCACCCGTCTCGTCCTGCAAAAACATATCATCCCAGCTCCGGGCTGGACGACGAGGTCTACCATCTGTCTTTGGACAAATGTCTCTCCAGGACAAGTTCAACAATCTATGGAGGGTGTTCTCCTTCTTGTTAAATAATGTTTAAAAGGAATGTTTGCTTCTGACATCAGGACCACTAGATAAAAGAGGCCCAGCTGCTCGCTAACGATACATATCTCTGATCAATGTGCAGTGGATTATTAGTTATCATCATGAGCCCCCAACCCAAATAACACATCAGGCACAATGATCTGGACCCCCCTAACATATGGATTTATAGGAGTGCAATAAATACATCTGTACAAATATACATTACAGTATAAACAGTAATGCATCGAAGAATAAATAAGATCATGAAAATAAAGAGGAATCCATAAAACAATGGTAAGTTAACAAAGACATTTGGAAACGCAAAGAAGATGTGGAAAACTCAAGAGGAACAAATACAATTGTGAATAGAAATGTTTTTAAATATAAAATGGAAGAAAATTAAATCAAGTGGAATACATAAAAAAATAAAAAAGTAAATAAAGAATGGTGGTAATACAAAGATAATTAAATAGAATACATAAATGTGCAACAAAAAAAAGTAATTAGTCATTAAAAATATGGAAATATAAAGAAGAAGAAATTAAAGAGCAAGAAACACATAATAAGACGACACATTTTTACGTGTTTTTTCATATTTGTTTACCTTTAGATTATTAAGTGCATCCATCCTTTATTAAAAATATGTTTGTGTGAAATCACCTGTGTGTGTATGTATTGTTTTCCTATATAGATTCTATATTTTTTTTTCTTGACTTTTGCCCTTATTTTTATTTCCTCTTTATATGTTTATGTATGCGCTACACACATTGAAAGCCTAATTGGCAACAAACTTGATAATAGGAACGTTATACAGAATCCTGAAGTTATATTCTGCAGGACAGTTTGATGTTTGTCGTTGTCCAGGTCTTCCCACACAGCCCCCCAGGGGTCCCTCACCTGGCTGTACTCTCAGTAGACTGGGTCTGCAGCAGCGACTCCGTCACGTCTTCAGGAGGCGCCTCAGGGCCGGGCTTCCGGATGAGGAAGAAGAGGAAGCAGCCGACCAGACTGATGACCGTGAGAGAGATGAACACCGTCTGACGGTCTTTGTCTGGGACACACGGCAGCATGAGTCACAGGATTACATTTCAACTGAAGGGAACTGAACTCCATTAATAGCCGTTAATGCACAAGTAGCTTTCCTTCCTACCCGTTATGTGATCGTGGCCATGCCAGGCACAGTATATGTAAAGATTTCCAAAGAATAAGCTGCAGAGAGAGGAGGGACGTTAAAATGAGTTCAAAACTGAAGAATAGAGATGTAACACTTAGTAGAGCTTCTGAAAAATAATCGGAAGCTACTTTAATAATCCCAAAAATTAGCATTTGTTTATCAATCACTCAACTGGGGTTGCCTTGAATTCTTGAAGAAAGTAAATTTTTCTAACATGACTCCATTGTGAAACAAAGAATCCAAAAAAATTGAAAATTCTTAATGATTTAGAGTAAATGGGGGCCTAATTAAGTAAAACCTTAATATAAAACACTTTGGATATTTAAAACGGTCAAATCCATGGACTTTGGACTATACTGCATACTGTGTGAGAGTTTGCAAACAGGTGTTCCAATATAGTTTTACTGGCATCAAACGAGGCCCCATTTTATGAAATTCATCAAGACTCTTTGTTTTTTGATTGTTTGTTCAGAGTGGAGTCATGAGTAAAAAAAAAAAATCTTCCAGAATTCAAAGTAACACGTTACATTACATTTCATTTGGCTGACGCTTTAATCCAAAGCCACTTAGAATCAATTCCATAACTATAAAGATTCAAACAACGAGCAAAGTGCAGATATATTCACTTCTAACAAGTCATACTATTGTAAGTGCTGGTGAATTCATTACAAGGCCTAAATTAACTTTGCAAAGTGCAAGAATTGAATTGCCAAGGTACAATCGAAACAGATGCCTTTTCAGATGGCAACGGAAGATATGCACAGTTTCTGCTGTCCTGATCTCATTCCACCATTTAGGAGCCAGGACTAACACAAGATGAGTAATTCATACAATAATCATGTCCAGGTCCTTTTTAGAAGGGAATAACTTCTTTAAAGTAAAACATGTCGTGCATAACTATCAGAGATTTGCTGCTTTGAGAAACTAGGGTGGTCGTTTCACCTGAACTGCAGCAGCGCCCAGAAGATGCCACTATTTCTTCCGATGGTTTCATCAGTGGAGTTGATGGCAAGCACATTTCCCTGAGCCGTCCACAAGACTTGAAAACACAAGTAGAAAATCCGGAGATATAAACAAAGAGAAAACATGCCGTCTTGTTCAAAAACATCCTTGGATAGAGTCTCTTATTTTACCTGCTGCTCCTATCCCAACCAACACGGACGCTGTGTAGAAGCTCCATGTGTACGGGTAAATGAACATAGCGATGTAGCCACTGTGGAAACAAGAGACATACATTTGCATTAAAAGGGTTATGTTAGTTACATCTGCTTTTTCTTCCACAGGGTCAACTCTAAACATGGAGAAGAAGCATTCATTTTTCACGCTAAATAAATCTAGTGGAGCCTTGCAGCGGCGAAACTGTGGCGCGCTTACACTGTAGGGGCGCAGACCCCACGCAGCAAGCAGGAAATTAACCCAGCTCACACTGTCCGCTCCTCACAGCAGCGAGCCCCGCGGCAACACGGCACCCAGACCCCACGCAGCATTCTCATCCGTTTGTCATTACTGGTGTCATTTCCTGGTTGCTAACAAACGCCATTGTAACACATAATCACTGATGTTCCGCTGTAACGGTGGTGGACTCATCAGAACAGAGTGGGCGAGCTGACCAATCAGCGGGGGGGGGCAGGAGCTCCAACAAGCCGTTTAGGACAGAGAGTGAATACACACACTACACAGAGATGCTGTGAGAAACCAATGTGAGTTTGGAACATTGAACAATGTAAATCTATTCTAGTAGACTCAACAACGGAAGTACGATCAGTAGAAATGGTCATGACATGGGACCTTTAAAGTCAAGGCTGAAGACTCTGTTTGCCACTGCCTTTTATTAATTCAAATGATTATTTCTTTCTTACAAAGCACTGTTACATTTATTATTGTATTTTATACCTGTGTTATACTATTTTAGTTTTATATTTAACTTCTACTGCTTTTAAATGTATTTAAAACGGTCCTTTTATAATGCGTTTCTATGACATGTTTTGATGCTTTTATTGTTTTTTGCAAAGCAACTTGAATTCTTGTTGTTAAAATGTGATTTATAATAACTTCACTCGCCTATAAAAGGGGCAATTGTATCTGGGAATCCCTGAGTCTATGATTTAAAGAAACTTCACCAACATAGAATAAACAAAACCTATACATTTTTCTTGTTTTTATATGTATTTTTTATTTCACTAGGTATATCAATAAACTTCCCGTAGTGTTTGTGTTCTGACCTGTACAAAAGCCCGCTGAAGAACATGGAGAGCTGCGGCCCGATGACGGTCACCACCGAGGGGGCGATCAGGTTGGATGCAGAGAAAACTCCGTAGATTATCGCCATGCTGAAAGTGACAGAAAACACACCGATTATGCATAAACTCAAGTCAAATGTGTGTGCCACTTATCTTAGCTGCTAAGATTCTACTTTAAAAAATAAAAATCTAAAACCGTTTACTTCTACAAAAGAGGCTGGTAGATTGCTGGTAGAACTAATGGATAGTTATCATACACACCAGGTCACAGATTCATCAAGAATAATTGTTAGAAATATCAGTTTTACCTCCGTACAATCTTGCTTTGACATTTGTGAGAAATAAAGGTAGTTTTAAGCTGAACAATTGTATGAATGTAACAGGAGAGGTTTTTGTAAATGTAAGTAGATGTTCTTGAAGTCACTCGGAGTTGAGAGAAACCTTGAAAAAGTTGATTTGTCCAAGTTTAATAACTGTTATTCGTAGGGTTGCCTTTGTTTGCCATTTTTCACATTCAAATCCCAAATACTGAATATTCCTTTAAGAAAATGAAATGGCTCTGCTCGTTGAAAATGTGGAAATATAAAAGAATAATAAATACAAAAGAAAAAGAAATGTGGAAATATAAACACACAAAAATAAGAAATACATAAATTAAATAAAAGAGGAATATATAAATAAAACAATATAAAATGTTGTTTGAATTGTTATTAAAACGTGCTCTATAATAAAGATTAATAATATAATTATGTATACATTATTACAGTATGTATTCTACTATCAAGTATTTCATTTAACATTCAGTTTGATATGATTATGTTTCCCCTTTGTGGGACGAATAAAGGTACACAGATTCCTTAATCCTGCATTTAACTCGCACCATTATGTCACATGCACTATTTTAGTTCTTTATTACTTTGTATGTCTTGAGTATAGTAGGTTGAACTGTTGGAAGATCCTGGGTCTTAAGACCATTATAAAAAGGCTCTGCAGCTATGACAATAAAGCCTTTGAATCTTGAATCTTTGAATATATTATACTATCATTGTTTGGATGGCACAAAATGTTCTTAACATTAAAATTATATTGTTTTTTCCAGGTATTTCTGGAACAATAAATTCAACAAAATTAGATATCCTGACAGATCTAATCCAAGCTTTCTAATAACTCTCCTGCAAACTAAAGTGTATGCAATTTCCTGACTGACTGAACTCGGACCAAAAATCCCCTCAAATGGCTAACCTAAGATTTAACTATGCTTCAAGGATTTTTGAGTGCGACAGATTTGATTACAGAAGATGCCAGCAGATCCAGGCAGAGAAAGTGGGCAGAACATCTAAGCATAACAACCTGGTGTATCCACTCCCATGGAAGTCAGTGTTGTTGAAGCTCTTGATGACAGTTTGCTGTAGAGATTGAGAAATCATTTAGTTTAGCACTGAAGCATGATGAATTGGATCTAAAATGAGCATTTGTAAATTCAGCCTACCTCTATATTGCCGCATGTTTGAAAAGCAGTGAACATAAACATAAAGCCGAAGCCTAAGATGACGATGTTTAACAGCCTCTTCCCCTCAGGATCCATTTTGCAGGATATTTGCAAATTCCTTGAGGAAGTAAAGACAACAAAAAAATCTACAGGCGTGAACAGCACATCTGAAAATAAAAGAAGAGAAGTACAAATCAGAACAACAACTACAATATTACAGTCACTGTCTGCAACAGTCATACGCAAATAACTTTATACTGAACTTGACTCAAACACATATTATTCAAAACACTGATACAGTCATACACTATTCATGACACGTTTATATTATAGAGCACAATGATAATTTTGGCACACTATAGATCTATAAACTATAAGCCTTTTCTTATAAAAATGTACTTTTTGAATAGTTTCCCCCCTACCATTACCACCTACCTACCATCAATCTGTTTTTGTTGATAACTGCATAGGAATGACTACCTAAGAAGTGTTGGTAAAGAATTGTATGCTGAATTAGGAAGTGGATTGTTTAATCACAATAACACCTAATGTGTGTTTTTGTCCCAGCATAATGGCTGACTATAAGCAACTTAGCTTTAACTGACATATTTGTAAAGGGTGTTTATCTTACTGTTCATGTGTTCAACTAACTGAAGAGGAAAAAGACAGATGTGTGTATGTGTAATATTACGTTGAAGAGAACGTCTGTACAGTTATACCTAGAAAACACAATTTAAAAAAAAATGCTTATTTGTGTACCAAACTTCCTTAAAAGATCAGTGGTTTAATCAAACACATACAAGACTCTAACATTTCATAAACGCTTTGAAATATTATTTATTTGACAGAATAGAAGACTGTTCATTTCGGCACACGTCTATAACATAAGAACTTTTAGAATAGTTTGCCGCCAGTCATCTCCACGAGTACCCGTTGATAAAAGCCCATCAATGACTGCTTATATCAAAATGTGCCCTTCAATTTTATGTTGTTAGGGAATTAATTTCATGCCGAATTGTTCAGTGGATTATCTGGATCACATCAACATCAAAGTATGTGTTTTATCATGGTGTTATCCCTTCAGGACTGTAAAGCAAGCAATGGAGCTTTACTCGGCTAATTTCTAAATGGGGTTTTGTACAGTCGTATTGTATTGTAGCGAGGGTAAGTTTCAAGACAATGACAGATCACAATAGACAGAGGTGTCTTTTTACGTCAAGCTTAAGAAAATCAAGTGCAGGGTTTGAGACAGAGAACAACTTACCAACACCGCTGAAGCTGTTTAGCTAGCTGCTCCTCTGTGTGTGGGCTCAGAGAGTTATTAGTAACATTAGTTAACTTCTTGTGGTAGTCCCGGTATCCTTACTTACTTTAAACTAACTTCAGCATCGCGTTAAACTGCTTTCATGGAGTGCTTTCACCGGTAAACAGGACCGAAACTAGAATTAGAGGCAGTCATGTGAATTAGTCAGCTGA
This sequence comes from Pseudochaenichthys georgianus, assembly GCF_902827115.2. Classification (NCBI taxonomy): domain Eukaryota; kingdom Metazoa; phylum Chordata; class Actinopteri; order Perciformes; family Channichthyidae; genus Pseudochaenichthys; species Pseudochaenichthys georgianus. The sequence goes on from NC_047510.2 coordinate 7,255,778, forward strand.
CTGTAGTGCTGTTTTGCTAGCTTGAATCTTCGATTTACAAACATTCACCGCGGATCTGCTTAAACCCATCCAGTTTTGTGGAGATTGTTCATGCAACATGGATTCTACTTCCGGTTAGTTGTTTAGTTATTGAACTTCACTCAAAGGCAAACTTAAATTTAACTCATTCTTAACCACATTTTATAATATCCATGTATAAATGCTAAGTTATTTATTGTTTTGATTTTAAAATAGAAACTGTTAACCTTTATGGGTAACGCTACAGCTAGCAAGCCAGTAAAACTACTTCCGGATAAAAAATAAAAGTGCCTTTTTCATTTTTTGTAAATCAAGTAGAAATGTTTGTCGAACAAATTTACATTTGCAGTTTCATATTTTAACGATATAAACAGACAAATGTAAATGAATAAAACAAATTGGTGAAGGGCAGTAGAACATACATATATACTTATAATGATATTAATACGAGTAAAACAAATAAGAAATGTCTTTAAAAAAAATTGAAACAATCAAATGTTTTTATATTTTACCACAAATCTTCTTTGCTCTATTACATTAGTACTTTAAAGTAATAATATATAAACCAAACAAAGGGATTATTGTCTCCACTTGGTACAATAAATCATATTTACCAGAGGTGGAAGTACTCAGATCTTGTATTTGAGGAGAAGTACCAGAAAGTAGGAATACTCAGTTACAAATAAAGTCCTGCATTCAAAATGTTACTCAAGTAAACGTTGAAAAGTATTGGCATCAAAATATATTGGGAGTACAAAAAGTAAAAGTACTCATTCTGCAGATTGGTCCATTTCAGAATAATATATATGATGTGTTTAGATCATAATTATTGTTGTATTAGTGTTTTCAAAGCTGGTAAAGGTGCAGCTAGTTTTTTTTTTTAATACTGCAGAGTAGCTTGTGAACTCAATTGCTCCAGGTGAATGTTAAATGTTGATAATATTTCACATCATTAATCCAAAGTAACTGCAAAGTAACTAATGGCATTAAATAACTAGTGCAGTAAAAGTACACTATTTACCTCTGAATTGTAGTAGAGTAGAAGTACAAAGTAGCATAAAATGGAAATACTCAGACAAATTACAAGTATCTGAAATTGGACTTAACTACAGTACTTGAGTAAATGTACAGTTACTTTACACCCCTGATATTTACCCATAACAATGATTGAATATGTTATTCATGCTGCTTCTTCTCCACTACAACTCAGAAATACATGTTTTACTCAACTATTAATGTTACATCAACTCTTGCATCATCTGTACACCATAAACATATTGGCTCACTAGTGATATTTATTACACCCCGTCTCAATATCATATACCTTTTAAGGGATGTTTTTAGTTTATTTACCTCCCATTATATTTTAATATTTGTCCTGGAACATTTTGCATACATACATCTGGAAATGTAGTGTTTTTATTTGTGTTAATACTTTATCTCAGTTGTGGAATGTAAAAAGGTATATTTAATCAAGTAACTTTATTTTTGTTATTGTGATAATACATCTGTATAATACAAAATGTGCACATTACTGCCACTTTTAATCCAGATATACATATTTTTTTTATGCATTTTAAAAAACGTTCCTCTTATTCCTCAAATGCTTCTTATATTTACCATTATACTTGTATAACAGTGACAAAAAACATTTGGTAGTTTTAATGCAGTGAATTATCTAAATACCTCCTCTCCCACTTGCATATGTTTTAAAGCATGTCACATACACCACAAAAATAAAACGAGTCAATTTTAGACAAAACACCAAATCTTTAATGAAAGTCACATTTATCATCCATGACCATATGGAGAAAAAAGGAAAAAAAGCATTTCATCTTACAAAGGGTGAGACTGTAGCACTGCACCACTGGTAGTCACAGGAGCACTCTTCAGAGCAACACGCCACCTTAACAGCTAACCAGCAATACTCAACGGCTACACAACTGCGCCTAGTGCACAAAACAAAACATACAAGCAGGATTAGCATAAAAAAATAAAATAAAAATACCCCACAAAGACAATTTGTCTAGCGTCCAGTAAATTATGCCCTGGCAACAAAATATTGAAGGCCCTTAAAATCTGTGAAACAATCTTCAAACTGATGCATCAACCCCGGTCACTTTTCACTGTTTATGCAATTACATTTAACACATTTATCACAGGAGTTAAAATGGTCTGCTGTCCTGTCTAACAAATACGCCCTGAGCTGCTGAAATACGAGATTGTAAATTAGGTTTTTGGAGGAGTTACTTCAGTTTAATGAATTGTTTGCACTGAAATGAAAGTGATATAAAGCATAGTTTGATTTTGTTGTTGTAGATTTATCTTTGTTAACTTTTTTTTAAGAAATGCTTCTTTAGATGTGTGTGGACACCACGGGCCTGTGTACGAAATTACCATGTTGGCTTATTTTGGGGATGAATACAACAAACAAAAATGAGAGAAATGTCCGCATTTTGAAATGGGACAAATACACAAAGACGGTATTTAATCGCTTGAGTTAGCAAAAGGTTGAATAAATTGAGAAAATAGTCAACATATTGATTGATAAATGGAAAAAACAATTGTCAGTTTCAGCTCTAGAAATGTTTCCCTTTTAATTATGTCAAATAGAAACAGCTTTTTGCCAAGAGAATAACTCACAAGTATAGTTACATGACCAACATTTGACCTGTGGCTGTTGCATGTGATGGAATTGTTATCGTAAAGTTTGTTTGTTTCTTTTATATTCATAAGCTGTGTTGAGACAGTTGGTGACTAAATATCTCTGCTGCAAGTAAGATTAAACAAAGCCAGACAATTGAAAGAAACCCAGACTACGTTCTGTCTCTTCCTGACACAGGCCCGTGGGGAGAAGAGCGCACAGAAGAGATACAAACTTGACTTTATCCTGGGTCATCTTTACAAAACCAGGTCAGAACAGTGTTTCCTCTCCACAGTGAAACAGATTTTAAAAATCATTATGAAAAATAAAAAACAATCACAGCACATTGATGAAGTGACAGAGCCATTTCTGTGGCCAAATGAATAAAAGAAACAAAGCATGGAAGACACAATAATAACCTTTTACAGCGGCACACTGTTGCTTGGGTTGGATCCAGTCTGCGACGTGAAGCTGTCAGTCGTCCCCTGAAAACTGCCAGAACAGAGAAAGTTAGACAGAATCAAGTCAGAGAGGACTGCAGAATTCATCCAAATCAGACTGGTTTTGATTTTTTATAAAAGCCTGTTAATGTGTTGCCTGGACTACAGCTCATGTAGTTTAGCTTCACTAAAAGACCGTTAACTTATCATTATTATAGTCATGGTCCCAAATATTCATTTGCATAGCTTCCCCCCTCCCCCATTTATTTTGTTTTTCATATTATTCCATCTCAAAAAACTTTGCCATGTAAAGGGGAAACAAATAATATAGACTGCACACTTAATTGCAAATGTGTCTTTTTAATCATTTTAAGCAAGCATCAATGTTTGATTGAATTTATGTAGCCTATGGCTGGTTCCCAAATCACATACTTGGCCTTATTTTTTAGTATGTAAACAATTGGGACATAGTACTTTGTAAATATTTGGCGCCATGAACTTGACCGTCTTGCATATTGCAAAATGTGGCTGCCCTGGTATTTTATTTTATTTACTTGAAGTGTAATAAAACATGCAAAAAGAAACAACTGTATTTAATAAAGAATATTGAGATACTTGACATAATTTATATTTCCCTGCCCTATGTTGAACAAAAAAAAGGGAAGTGAACCAACTGATATGAGGAGCCAAACCTCAGCACCCCGAAAGCCCCAACGTTTCTGGGCTGGGGGCAAGCACTGGAGGACAGTTTAATTTCCGGTGGTGTACACAGACAGACGTACCTTTACACCAAACCCCAACTCTGCCTGCCTCCAACACCCTGCTGCACAGAAACCCCCACCAGCAGCAGCCGCAGCAGCAGAGGCCTGCGGGCAGCAGCTCACCACATAGCTGCTAACTGCTCATACTGCCTCAGCTCAGCAAAAACTCCACTTTAGCAAACAGGATGCCGCAGCTTGGGAAGGAGAAAATTCCAGATTTGGTTTACAGAACTGTTCTTAACAAACACTTAGTATAACTTAGTATAGTTAGTGTTCACTAAAAAATATGATCTTTCACACTGGGTATTACATAAATGTGATTATGGGTTTGAAGACTTTGCAGGTCACGATTGCAGGGGTGGTATAAAAAAAAGACTCATGGTGCATCCTTTCGAAGGTGAAAAAAAACAGCTACTGTTATTTAAAACCAAAAATGCCAGAGTACCTGCTGTATTTGCTTCTTATGGGGATAAACTTACCAAGAGAAAAATTCAAACTACTCTGTCTCCCGTCCTCATATTGTAAAAAGTTCAAAAAGGGACACAAAACAAATCTTTGCAACATGTAGTCAACACTCACCTGATGTTGAGCTTTATGGGGTTTCGCCTCCATTCTCTGCTGCAGTCTTGGGCTGGCTTTTAGATCTCGACCTGGACCCTCTGGAGGGGGTGTGGCTTCTGGACCTGGACTTCGATTTGGACTTGGACTTCGATTTGGACTTTGACTTGGACCGGGACCTGGATCTAGAACGAGAAGGGGCCTTGACCTTCTTGTTCCTGGGAGAGTGAGACTTTGATCGGGAGTAGGAGCGGGACCTGGATCTGCTGTAGCGGGATCGGCTTCGGGAGCGAGAGCGGCTCCTGCTGCGGGACCGGCTGCGTCTCTTGTCTCTCGGGCTGGGAGAGGAGCTGGAGACATTAAGTGTGTTAAGTTGGGGTCCAAAATGTGGAAACAGTTGGAAATAAAAACACGTTGTTTGGGTCTCAGACATGAAGACTTCTTGGTTTTACATCATAAAGTGGAATTTCTTATAAATGTAAATAGTTTCAGTTGTGGCCAGTTGGGTAAAAAAAAAATACGTTGGAAAAGTTTTTGCTGTATCTGAATTATGCAGTTTCGCTAAAATACTTCAATTGCGTTCTCTGGGAAAAGTATTGTTCAAAAGAGCACGGCCCTCATGAATATGTTAATTATTCAATGGAGTCTGGCAATAGTTATCCAAAAAGTCACGTGTTCCAACCCTGTATTTACTGAAATAGTAGTTAATGCATTTATTATATTATCGTAAGGACCATATTAAATGTAAATAAGTGGCACACTATTCACAGACTTCGAAAGTCAAGGATTAGGATTTTTTTTTTTTTTACGTTTTTTTTTAATTTAATCTGTGCTGAATTGTAGAGTGGATATTGCTGGTTCGGAAAAATACTTTACTTGTGTTCGATGAGGACAATAATGGTAAGTAGAATGGGATCCCTCTGAATCGGCAGTTTCTTGAATGGAGTCTGGCTACTGTGTGTGTATAGAGCTGTTTGCGCGCCTATTCTTACCTTCTGCTTCGTCGTCCACCGTATCGCCTGGTTGGACCACCTCCTCCTCGTCGGCTGCCTCCGCCACCACCACCGCCACCACCGCCTCCGTCGCGATCTCGATCTCGGTCGCGGCCACCACCACCCCCGCCGCCTCCTCCTCCTCCTCCACCTCCACTACCACCATAATGAGAGTCGGGTGGTCTTCCGTACCGGGCCATCTGGACTCGCAGCTCCCGTCCATCAAGGAGCGCGCCGTCCATGGCGTCCATTGCGTCTTCGGCGTCACGTTTGTCGTGGAAACGCACAAATGCGAAACCGCGGCTTTCTTTCGTGTATCGGTCTCGAGGGATGTAGACGTCCCCTACGCGGCCGTACTTCTCGAACACCCGTCGGAGGGTTTCTGGAGATGTTCGGTACGTTAAGTTGTCCACTTTTAGGGAAGTCATGCCGTCGACGTCTGGCGGAGGCCTACCGTAACTCATGGCGATTAGCCTTTGAGGCCTAGCAGCCTTCCTCAAAACACTTGAATTCTCGGCTACGAAGGAGCCTACCTGTTTGTTAAAGTCCGCACACACTCACACTGGGTGTTCTTTTAAATGGATTCGCCTCACCTGTTGGGTATTTGAGGCTCAACAACCACTAAATAGGCTACTGCTTCCCGCACAACTCCGTCTGCCTCGCGTTCAACAACTGCCCCGAACCAGTGCGTGAAGTGAACTTCTTCTTCTACTCTCAAATTGTGGCACGCCTCAGTATCACATTTAACCCACCAGCGCCCCCTGTGGAATTACGTTTTAATTGTGTTTAATATTAAAACGACACATTTTGTAATTACAACAAGTTTTAAATTAATTTAGTACAGTATACAAAATAAATAATGTATAAGTTCCATGATCTAGTTTGTAGCATAGAATTAAAGATAACATAAAACATACACATTTTTTACAGTAAAATGTTTGTATTTTTATTGAATACCATTCTGGAAATATAACAAGTCTTGAAAAAAGGGCGTACAATAAAGATACCAATAAAAAAGGGAGAAATCAAAGATATGTGTTCCATGAAAAAATAATGTGAAAATAGACAGACGAATTGATGATATCAAATTGACAGAAACCCAAACTTAACTTTACTTAAACGGTTACAATATTGAAAAGATTAAATAAATCAATTAATTTTCATCATTTTTTAGAGCAGGTTTTACATTTGATAGTATGTGAAAATATATACTAAGATTTTTTTGTTGAATATAAGGTGAAATATAATTTGTTTCAATTAACAAAAGCATGTAACAGGTGTTCATTAAAATAAGTACAATATAGACACAATAAGCAATTAAATGAAGAAAAAAAGGTTATTTAGTTTCATGACAAATGTATGTGTGAATAGAGATAATAGATAAGGATATCCAAAAAACATTTATACAAACCCTCGCTTAACAACTTAGACAGGTATAATATTAAGGACTTAAAAAGACAGCTCTGGAAAAATTAAGAGACCCCTTCAACAGACACAGGAATGGATTGGATGCCATACATGTAGAGATTGAGATTTATAACATTTGGAGTGCTCTCTTAATTTAATTTGTTTTTAAATGTAACAATTTTTTTTACCGTACGCACACTGAATAAACCCCATATAATAACTGAAAGACCAGTCTTCTATATAATTACAATGAGTCCAGTTTGTTATAATATTTACGAATATATACATCATCTTTGATTTTGTAAGGAAACACATATGTTGGGAGCATTCAAAAGTATACCACCTTTACCATCCAGAGCCTGATCTGTCTGTTTATACTATATAGGAGTTATTCTCCTTAAAAATTGACTTTCTGAAGAAGGTGTTGTTGGAAATGTTGTCAATAATGTTGTTATTGTCTAATTAAAAAAAATACTAGATGTGAAATTACAGCCCAGTCAGATGTTTACCAAGAAAGAGTCATCCTGATGTTTTTATATATATATATATTTATACTTTGTGATGTATGATTATATTATGGCACTTTAGTCATACTTGAACTGATGTATTACATCCATATTACACCTATATTACATATGTACATATTTTATAGTAGTTTACATCTTTTTGTTTGTATGTTCTTCTTTTCTTAGTTTATTTTTGTACTTATACTTTTGAATATTCGTTAACTTTTGTTAATGTTAAACACCAAAACCCAAGCCGTTGGACTCTTACACCAATGACTTGACGGGACTTGATGTCCAATTCATTTCCTATAAAACAAAGGTAATTTTGTTCATGTGCAATAACTACTGGGTGGTCTACACAAAAATAATTGTGGTATGCAAAGAAGGCAGGTCAAACGTGGCAGAGGGCACATTAAATGTAGGACCTTGGACCTAAATCTTTCAAAACAAGACAACGCGGTGGTACATTTCTTATTAAAAGCTACAGAAAGCATTCAAGTAACAATGCGTTTCCCAATACCTATGACAGCGATCACTGCAGGGGTTAGCTTCTCCTTGTGCTTCACCATTTCTCTGCACCATGCGGTTGATCTTCTGCAGCAGCTCTTTAACTTGGGAGGGATCATCTTTTTCTCTGTTGTCAAAAACATGGTACTGCCCATGACATTCTCTAATGAAGTCACGCAGGGCCGAATCTTCTCCGATGAACTCTTCAACGGACCGTCCATCAGCCCTCAGATCATCTCCTCTGGTGAACAGGACCATGGTGTAGTATGCCGCCTCTGTACCGAAGGCCTTCTGGATTATTTTCACCGTTTGCCTTTCATCCTCAGTGAATGTGCCGAGCTGCAACACGACCAGGTACACAGTGGGCAGGCCGGGTTCAAGGCACAGCTGGATCTCCTTCATCTCTTTGTCAGGGTTGCCTCTCCACAGGCCAGGAGTGTCAACAAAAGCCAGTTCCTGACCATTAAACCGCCCCATGGCACTTCTTTGTCACAGAGGTGGAAGAGATCCGCGACTCGAAAGACTGTTCATTCCTGAGGATGGTGTTTCCTGTTGTACTCTTACCAACTTTCTTTTCTTAAAAGCTCAAATAGGGCAAAAGCTTCAAGCAGGGAGGAGTGAGACAAATACCTCACTTACTAACCCCCTACTTCCAACACCCGCTTAGACCAAGCCCATCTTCCAACTAGAACTTCATTTTTCTCAAAAGCAGACTTAGTCTTTCCGCATGAACGATTCATTTGAGCCTTTACATATGCTTTGAACCTTTCGAGTTTTGATCTGTTTTGAACATTATGGCATAACTTTTCAAGATTTGTTTCCCACCACTAGGTGCTTCCCCTCCCCAATAATCGGGTCCTAGAATCTGGTTGGAATGGATGGAAAAAAAGGAGTTTCCGTCAAACCACATCATTTAATTGGAATTGTTCATTAATTATTAAAGTGTAGCTCAGTACTGATTATTATGATTGTTTTTAGTCAAATTATATTACTGTTATAACAATTATTATTACTAGTTCTAGTGTTAGAGGGAGGAAACGGTTGGATATCATTTTAACAGCTGAGTTTATTACCACTTTTGTTAATGGTATCTAAACTTATACATCTTGAGGGGAAATTGTGTGCACATGCAATCAAAAAGTTCTAAAAAATAAATACAAATAAATAACAGAATCTAAAGATTGTATTTTACTTGTTTTTTTCTCCCATCCTCCTTTTCTTCTACTAAACTTCACACAAACCCACCACCTCCCTTTCCTGAACATCATCACCATCACTGTGCAACACCACCGCACACGGAGTTGGACACAGCAGAAGCACCGCGCTGTATACCGCCAAATATGTGTCTTAAAAAATGAGTTTGGAATTTTCTATCAAGCAGAAGGAAAACATTGAGAACGTATAGCTATTATAATAATAAAATAAAAAATACTATCAACAGGGTTCAGCTCCGCATAGACAGCTAATAATAATCATGTGTATTGTTTGGAGAGTCGGTTATTACATCAATAACAAATGCTGCTCCTAAAAGTAACCTGCTTATGTAAGTAGGAGTACTTTTTTTATTAAATATACTTACCATGGTGAATCCTTCTGCCAGACATGTTGGTGTTGTAAAGTAATCTAATATTCTCCTCACTGTTTATGTTGGGATATTGAATGGTTTCATTTTCTCCTCCCTAAATCAGCTCCATCACAAATAACAGCCAATCTGGTGCCAGTGGTTGTTGGGTAGAAAACATGAAATAAATTGAAGGGGTTATCCCTGTTGAAAGAATCATAGGTGACTTAAGTACATTTTCAGCAACATGTTTAAGTAAATTGTTGTTATTACTGGTACAAAAACATGTTAGAGATATTGTGCTTCTGGCTGTGTGGTTTATTTTATTATAATATTTCAACATATGCTAAATGCTGACCAGTTACACGCTGTATTGGTCCTCATAGTAATAAATATTATACATCTGATAAAAGAAAGCCTTCAAATAATGTAAGAATGGTCTTAAGTATGAACACAACTGTAAATGTAAATTAAAAAAATAGTAAGTGGCTAGTTAGATACTGTGACCAAGTTCTTTTTTTACCTTGCATTTGGTAATAAACCCTCTAAATATTTCCCCCTCTTGTTTACATAGAGCAATACATATTTTTTACTCGGTACAATATGATTTGGGGTCCGGGACTTATGTGCTTTTGGTAATTATTATGAGTCCTAATACTCTATGCTGTGTGTGACAAGTATGGTCAAGACCAAAAGGAGAGGACAACTGAAAAAGCCCACACAAACAAAAAAAACAGGACATGTGTATCAACTGCAGACATTTTATTGAACCAAATAAGGATTTTGCAAAACAGAATTTCTCTTCAACTCCCCCAGCACAGTGCGACCTGGCCATGGCTTAGGATTTTTTTCTCAGATTTATAAATTATTGCAGTGTAGGAAATTAAAGTATCACATGTCCATAACCGTAAGTAGTTGACTTGTTTACAGTCCACACCGGAAAGCTGGTCATCTGCCAGAGTAGGAAACTCACTTCATTTACCGGTAAATCTCAAATGTTACCAACTAAAAAGCATACTTAAGTGAAATAAGCAACAGCCATACATTACCAATATTTGATTTCATTCCCTACTCTGGAGGGCTCTGATCACATAACTGATGCAGACTCTCGTTGATCAGAGTAAGAACACCACTGATTTAGCTTTAATACTTGGATTGGCAGCAAAAAAAACAGAATTAGAAAAAAATATGACATTAAAAAAAAATATATAACATTTCGGGAGGTGGTGAAGATGTCAATACTTTACAATGCGCTGGGCATGGAAATGGTGCAATTAGGATATTGAAGGCTAAAAAGAGGGAAGTCACTAAGTTGCCAACTCCTGCAGCAAACACCTTAACAGAAATGCCCTCCTCCAACCTGCAGCTCTTCCGAGTAAAGCCCCTGCCGCAGTGAATAGTTAAAAGTCTACGACCTTCCTGTACAAACCCAGGCCCCATTCCCAATGACACCACTCCAACATGTGGAGACTCAACGTTTTATTGAAACACCTTGTAGTACAAAACAAAAAAGTTACATGAAACGGTGCCTCCATGTTGTGGCACAAGACCTAAAAAGGGGAAATTAAAAAAGGAGGGGGGAAAGGAAGGAGGAAGTGTGTGGGAGGGTCATCACCACTCGTCCCTGATGTTGTGTGGAGCTGCAGTGGTGTGTCTTTGTGAGAGCGAGTCTGCCCCCTGGTGGCGTAGGGGGGCGTTGGTGTTACAGAATCCCATGTTTGTCAGAGGTAATTCACGTGTTGGCTAATAGGAGCTGGTGGGGTTGCAGAGGGGAGAGAGGGGGAAGGAAGAGCAACAGCAGCACATAAGAGGAGGAGGGGGTTTAATGGCCTTCTAGAAGAGAAGGGGAGAGGGCTGCTAGCAGCTCCTAAAAGCCGTGGACTTTGAGCTGCTCCTCCTTGGCCAGGTCAATCTGCAAAGAAGAAATAAGAGATCAAAAAAAGAAAACGCCCTTTGAAACTCAGTATTACCTTGACACTCATAATAAACAATTATGCATAGCATAATAACAAGGCTTACCTCAATAAGGAACTGGCAGATATTTTTGCGCTGGTCTCCCTGAAGCTGGATCACTTCACCATACTCTGGGTGCTCAATCACTGTCCCATTGCACGCAAATTTCTGTTAAGGTAAAAAAAAAAGTGGTTAAATGGACTGAAAAACACCTCGAAGCTAACAATCACAACACTGATTATTTCTTTAGATTGAAGGTAAGAAGATTACTGAAAAAGGGCAGATTAATGGAAAGCACTATATTTCTCCATACCTTCTTGAAGGCCTTGACTAGCTTCTTCTTGTCATAGCGGGAGCCAATGCCCTGGACAGTAGTGAGGGTCTTCCTGCCGTTCCGCTGTTGGATTCTTATGTGGATATAGTCCTCTGTCCCGGCTGGGAGGCGGTCATCACCCTTAGTTGCATCAGCAAAGGGGTCTGGTGAGGTAAACAATGACATAAGACGTTAAAAAAATAGACTAAGCTCAAGAAAAACCTCATGTAATACACAGTTCATGCATCGCCACAAGAAAAGTAACAATTCAAGAAAAATGTAACGGGTTTGGCCAAGCAACATTTTCTTTGTGTTGATATCTGGCAGAGCTCTTAGGGAGGGCCATTTTTCGGATTAAGAACTGCGCAGACGTACCGAGCTAAATATACTGCTTACTAAAGCCTGGCAGCCATAGCTAGCCAGCATACACGATTGTGCATTAAAACCACAATCGTGACACGACAACTTTCATTTTCGGTGCGTAAATTAGAAGTCTAAGAATACATCTATAATCAAGGTAAATAAATGTATTGTTGAAATCAGCTCACATCACAATAGTTCCATCTCAATGGTAACACAGTGAAGAATAAGCTAACGTAGCAGAATGTAGGCCTAATGGCGGCAGTTTTAGCAAATGGCCGGCTAGTCGGTTACATTATCCATGAGAATACAGTTAAAAGTAGTAGACTTAAATATGTCTGGCTTTACTGATCCATCTCAAATCGATTGATTTGAGAAAAAAGAACTATGAAAGTTAAATCAATTTTCAACGCAATTAAAACCTCGACGTGAGGCAGAAGCTAGCCGTTAGCTCCGCTAGCTCTCGCCCTTCCCCCATCTTAATGTATGCCGGGTCAGTTTGATAAAAATAAATCACTTACCAAAAGTTTGGAGGTTCTGGATATCGGACATACGATAAGATTTGCTTTCCTTTCGGATAATAACTTGATAAACGAGCGGTTCGTCGGCTAACTGTGACTTATTTGTCGCTTCTAAGTGTCTCCTGTTGACGGGGACGGTGCAGGGTCTGCTTCGACGGCTCTCACAAAATGGAGTTCTTTCAGCCAGTTACACTGAAAAACAAGGCTTTATAGCCCCGCCCTGAAAACAACGTCACTACGTAGCTTACGTACGGGCAAGACGTCGACTGCAGCCACGCCCGAACGTTTCTCAACTTTACTGGAAAAGTGACGTAATCATATCATCAGGAAAATTACCAACATCACAAATACATTGCACAAACATAAATATTTACTGTGAATGTATGTAAAAATGTATGGCATATGGCTGTCTGAGATGAAACTGAGATGTTATTATCCCAAATAAATGTGTTATGTGTGATGCGGTGTCTGTTAATCCTGGAGGATAAGATTTGTTATTTCAGATTGCCATAGTGAATGAATTACAAAAATGAAATGTTAAAGAAGAAGAAAAACAAGTTTTAATTATTAATAATGAATGATTTTTTAAACAATGCAAAAACAACAACTAAAATAATGTATACAAACTATTTGTCCCTTCTGAGCAGGGCCGCCCCTCCCTACACGCAGATCACGCAGACTGCGTGGGGCCTCACCTGGCGGAGGGGGCCTCACCTGGCGGAGGGGGCCTCACCTGGCGGAGGGAGCCTCATCCTAAGCAGAAATGTGGCGCAATTACTGTAACGGTAGGTCCATACGGCAGCGTTGCGTGCTTCAACGGAGACGCTACCCATTCACTTTGAATGGGGTGACGTCACGCTTTGCCAAACTTCATTGTGATTCTGTCGCGTCACTTTGCCTTCCGTTGCTTGCTTCGAAAGTTGAGAAAAGTTCAACTTTTCAAGCGTCGGCGGAAGCGCCAGCCAATCAAATCATATGCCAGTACAAGCGCTAGCCAATCAAACTGCGTGCTTGTGTCCGGGGCGGGAGATTAATGTGATTGGTTGTTGGTCGCACGCCAGACACGCCCACCGGCAAGCTTCAACCGCTGCCGTGTGGACTTACCGTAAGCGCGCCACAGTTTCACCGCTGCGAGGCTCCGGTACGTGCACCACTAGCACCCCCCGTCGACGCTCGCGACACAGAGGGCCTCATCATATAACTTTGCGTGGGGCCACAAGTTGGCCCTGCTTCTGAGGGCCAATTTGACTCTATTATTATATCTATTACATTATGTTATACAATATAAATAAACGTAAAAATATAAGATGTTGGCTATAGTTAATGCATTATAGTGGATAGAACAACATCAAATTAAAAAGGCTAATATGTTCAGACTAGCTAGCCTTGATATTAGTCATGTCATCCCAAAACAGACTAGACTAGACATAGCCTAGTATGACATATATGAGTCATTATATAGACTACATCATACTGAAAAATAAATCCGATTTGGGGATTCCAGGCCATAGGGGCATTGAGGGAAATTAAATAGCTGACTCTTTAGCTAAACAAGCCCTAAAGCAGAGAATTATAGAAGCTATGTTTTAGTAAAAATCGAGCTGAAGCAATAATACGGAAACATATCATGGAGGCAAAAGCAGTGGGATGAAGGGAAAAAGGGACTACTGTTTTATAAAATAGCCTACAGGAAAAAGTGGGAGGTTTTTAAAACAATAGGAAAGACAACTGAGCAACACATTATTACAAGACTGAAATTAGGGCACACAGGATTAAAACAATGCATTTAATTGGGAAACATCCACCAGGAGCATGTGAATGTGGCTTAGACGAAGAAACGGCCATACATGTTATCTGTCACTGCCAGATATAAAACATACAGAGAAAAACTGAAGAGAAAGCTAAAGAAATGTGGAGTAATAATGTGAAATCTTAAGAACCTGTTGAGTTGCGACAAGGACAACTTTAAAGCATTGTTTTAGTTCTTCAAAAGTACGGGGTTGATGAAGAAGATTTCGTTTTTTAATTATGTTATTTTTCATTATTTTTTCTTCCTTGTAGCTCACTGAATTTTTCCCATGGTATTTGGTCCACACTCCAGCATAGTAGGTGGCGGTGGTGCCACCCACCATTAAACAAAAAGAAGAAGAAGACCCTTCTGACTCCATGGCAACGCAGCAGCTTCCGCCGAAGCTCATCCCGTTTGTTTTCACATGTCGGCGCCGCTCTTAGTTTTACACTTTTATACAGAAGTATAACATGGTGATGTGACTTTACTTCACATATACCAGCGTTTATATTAATTACACAAGGCGTATTTATGAAAGTACAGGACCATTCAGAACGGTGAGACATTAGCACATTAGCATTGTTAGCTAATGCTTCTCCTGTAACGTTATTCTTTGTTCATTTTTATAAAACATACAATTAATGTATTTTTCTTTCTTTCACGAACATTTAAAACAACTATGTCCCATCAAAGGGACCCCCCCTACTACAAATACTTGAGTCCTTTTTACGGCCACTACAGTTAACTGTAGTTACTTGTGTACTTTTACATAGATAAGTATTTTTGGAGTATTTTGGTGTGACTAAAATGACTCAGGTATGAGAACAGAAGTATAATCAGCTAAATGTCCTTAAAATATTGAAAGTAGAAGTACTGATTGTGCATATATAAGTATTGCATTATACATTAGATTATTATTGAGACATTGCTGACCAGCATTGTAATGGTGTTACCATAGACTGTAAAAGGTTGTTACAGGTCAAGCTCATTTAAGCTGGTGGAATTGTATGAGCTCATCTCGTTTTATGATCTAATATATATCTGAAATGTAACTACAGCCGTTACACATACTGTATGTTGTAGAGAAAAGAACAATACAGTACAGAAAATTGAGAAACCTGCACATGCTTTAGACTTATAGCTTATAGATAAAGAGATGTTTTAAAGCCAAAATAAATGTATCTGTTCTATCTGTTATTCTTCTCCTGCCAGATTCCCCAGAGATGAGCCTTGTGACAGTTAAAGATGTCTTCTCAGGAAGAGACGATGCCAGTAAGAATAAATGCTGATTTATTCATATACACTAATCTCTGCTCAGTGACATGTCCTTATATATTTCATTGGTCCTGTTCCTCAGGTGCTGCCTATTTGGGAGCTCTCCATCCCTCTGCCTGCCGTGCTGATGATCACTCTGAGTCTCTACATGATCGTCCTGGGGATCGGGCTGTGGATCAGATACTGCCTCAAGGTTAGTGCCCTGTTACCCTTACTGCAGTTTGTAAAATGTAAAATGAATACGTGTTGTTACCTTTAACCTGCACTAAAGGTAGACGCATGAGGAACTGTAATTAAAGTGGACTATGCTGAAGTTGTAAAGGCTTTGATGTTGGCTCCCTCTGGTGTTTGAAATGCAGCACCAGATAAGCCTTGCTCTCCTAACACAGCTATTAATTATCTGCAAATCGATCTATTCAGGCTTTCAATACTATAGGAAAGATAACTGAGGTAATTTGAGTTCTTTATCAGGTGTGATTGTAACATTTGAGAAAAAGGGTCTGGCTTAAGAGTAGTTAATTATCATTTATAACTTATTTAACAGGGACACAACATTTAGGCAATGCTGCATCTTAAGATTCAAGGGTTTTATTATCATATGGAGTTAAGTAAAGAAACATCTGTCTTCGTCTTTTGTTCACCACCCTCAATAGCTAAAGTTTGCGTGTAAAAAAACCCCAAAAAAACTCACCTGAACACAGTTTGTAGTCGATTAGGTAATGCGCAGCTTAATAAGTGTTACTGTTAAGTGTTATCTGTACGGAGTGTGGAAAGTGACGATGTTTTTTCTCTCTCTCAAAGGACCGGTGCTCTTCAAAGTGCTGTAACTGCTGTCCAGAAATGTCCATATGTGCGCAGTGTAAGAGTTTAGCAGAGATGTGTGACTGTCGCCTGCCGACCCTGCGCTCATGTCGGGCCGTTTCCTGCCCTTCTCCTTCTGTAAGTCACCGCCACACACTGCACACAGTATAACTACTGGTGTAATCATGAATTCTTCACATTCCTGCTGAGCATACTGTCATTGTATTATGTTAAATAGTTCATCTTTGCATACGGCTTTGTAAATAGGGGCCTTACGTCACGCAAATTTGAGATTTATGGCTATTCAAATACTCAGACTTGACTAGTTTCCACAGCATTAGAGGCAAACATTGGTTCATTTTAGTTCCGGTTCTGCAATAAAAATCTACGTAAATTGGATTTACCCTTTCCTGTCCTTGCTAGCCACTTATGTATGTATGTCTCTCTGACATGCAAAGACTTAAAACCAATGTATATATATTCAAAAAGCTTTCCTTTTCTCTTTAAATTGGTATTTTTATCAACTGTTTGCAGCTCAAATAAGTCTGTGAAAACACTCCATGGTCTTTTTCTTACATTCTCTTATTGTGTTTATGTATGCACCCTAAACACAAAAGCAACTTCCTTGTATGTGTAAACCTACTTGGCAATACATGAACCTGTTTCTGATTCTGATTCTAAATGGGCAAACTCTTGAGACAAACAAATCACACAAATCGGTCTTGAACAAAGTCAAGTTTCACCTGATTGGTCTGCCTGAGATGAGACTGATTGTAGTGTCAGTACGTTCTGATAGTGGCTTGTGAGAAATGGGTTCAATAGTAACATTAGTGAGTCTTGACAATTGGGAAAAATAATCGGTCATAATCTGTGCACACACTTATGGAGTTTTTACTTTTTTTTCACTCTTCTAGTGTCCTAAACGGGCCCCTCCCCGTCACTATATTACGTACGGGGTACCCCTTGCCCGTCAGGCTTCTACGGGCAGGGCGTCCCATAGACCTTCATTCAAAAATGTTGACAATCGCAATGATGCTCGAAATGTCCCTTATAGGCCTACGTCTGTTTCCGGTTATTTTTATTTTGAAATTCAGTTCCTGACGGACGCCAAAAAAGACCGAGATTATGGAATTAAACCAATGAATAAAAGCAAGGATAATTGTGTGTTATTGGTGAGTAAATAACAGTGTGTTATTTTGAAAAGAATAACAAATTAGAAGGAAAAAAAGATTTAAAAAATACGAGGCTCTGAGCCCCATGTATTTTCCTCACAGACGCTAAAGGTCTAAAATAAAGACCTAAATGAATATTTGGGATGTTCTTGTCTTTAGATTCTCCCAATAAGTCCAAGTACAGAGGGTGACTTTGCTATGAAAAAACACATTTCCACCAAAAAAACGTTAGCATTCATGAAGTAATCTTCGTCACAACTAGCAAACTAAACATCATGTACATGTACTGCACAAATAATCAGAAATAAAAACTCATTACTCGCATGAAATGACATCAAAACGCATTTTAATGGCCAAATGAACCTTAAAATAGGCATTTTCCACCGAGAATAACACGAAGGTCGGCCATCGTTGTTGATCACGTGGTCTATGAAGGTCTATGGGACGCCCTGCCCGTAGAAGCCTGACGCCGGTCAAGGGGTCCGCTGTCCGCAATGAAGGTCTATGGGACGCCCTGCCCGTAGAAGCCTGACGGGCAAGGGGTACCCTGTACGTAATATAGCGACGGGGAGGGGCCCTGACCGTCCGTCAATATGTGACGGGATGGGAGTGAGAACGTGCACACACACACACACACACACACACACACACACACACACACACACACACACACACACACACACACACACACACACACACACACACACACACACACACACACACACACACACACACACACGCTACTTTCTATTCTAGCGCCCCTAGGCAAAAAGCTTACCATACAGAGCTTTTATATTTATTGTGATCTCCTGTGTCTTTGTATGTTTCCCCACAGTGTGCATGTTGGGACTGCGCCTGCACCTGTCAGCCCCCGGAGTGTGAGTCCTGCAACTGCCTCTGCTTCGAGATCAGGATCAAGTGAAGGATGCTGGTGCACTAATGCCACAGGGACATTTTCTAAAAACGGAATGCCTATTGTTAGAGTTTACAGTGGAGAGATAACAGGAACCAAGAGAGGAAAGTGACTGGGAAGGACTTGAATCAGAGGCGCTCATGGTCAGCATGGGTTCATGGTTGCCCTTTTACATTTTAAAAAGACTGAACATTATTTTGTTACTGAGCTGAACTCGTTTTAGCTTTCACATGTTGAAGGCTGTGTCAAAGTGTTTTATTCTCATTCTCTAAACTTGGGTACCTTTGGTGTTTTTTCAACCTGGACCCTATTTTCTCATGTTTTTATTTCTAAGTGATATTAAACTAATTTAACAACTCCTGGTGTTTTAATCTTTTTGTGAAACAGATTAAATCAGTGTGTTGAAGTTCATAGATTTTTACATATTTAATTATTATATCAGCCAAAAAATGACATTTCCTCTTCAGTTCCTTTATCCGTTAACTATTAATTGACTTTAAATGTGCTATAACTTGATATACAGTATATTGATATCCATTGACTCAGGATTACATAGCAGAATGGAGGCTTTTATCCATATGACCCTCTCTTACTGAATACTTTGAATTATTTGTATGATTTGTACATTTAAACTTCAGTATCTCAAAAACCTGTAAGTATCTAAATGGGACAACCTTTGGAACATTAAGATAGTTAGTTACCAAAAAAGACCACAAAGTGAAACAAAATTATTAAAAAGAGACACAATATGACTTACAAGAGAAAACGAATATACATATATATATATATATATATATACTAGTTTTCAAAGATGTGCATTTAACCACACAAGGAGCACTATTATCCATAAGGGTGATTTCCCTTTCCTGACATCACCATGTAACAGTTGCGCTCCTATTGGCTAGCGCTCAAACATTGTACGTGATAGACTAAGGGACGGGACATCTCTAAAAGGTTGACAAATCCCAACAGAGCTGGCCAGCTAACCAATCAGAGCAGACTGGGCTCTGGTTTCAGACAGAGGGTGAAAAGAGGTGCTGCAGCACAGGCAGTATGAGAAAAATAAAGAGCTTTTTGAACATTAAAGCATGGAGACATGTCACAGTAGAGCTGTGGCGAGCCGTGACTTTTATACCTAGGCCCTCTGACCCATTTGACATTACTCTCTCGTTCAGTTACTATAGCTGGTTCCTCTGTGAATTCTAGCTGGACCGCCTGGACGTCCAACAGCTCCTCTCTTCACACTCGCAGAGACGAGCTTCTTTCATTTAACCCTTCACATTCCAACAGAAACTGAATAGGCAGATTCGAAAGGATTTATTTCTTTGGAAATGTTATTTTAAATACAATTAAATCAAGTTATTTTGGTAAAACTAATGAAAAATATAACTACATTTTTTATTTTTTTTAATGTTTTTAAATATAATTTTTGTAGAATATCTTAGGCCCTCACAGAGGGCCTAGAGGGCCCTGACGGCTCGCCACTGCAGTAGAGACACTAAATACAAATAGGAACCTATAGATGAGAGTAACACATGTGTCACTTCCGGGAAAAAAGTACGGCTCCACCCACTTTTTGGGGAAAACAAAGCTGTCATTTGAATGGCGGTCAATACAAATTCTGAAGTTTTTGCCAATCTGATCAGAAATGTAACAAAACCGTGGATTTTTGGATCTTAAAGGACAACGGCCAGACAGGCAAACAATTAAATCATTGGAAATCGACGATCGGGCTCGATAGGTTAAATATAGCAGTAGGCGATCGATGTCCATAGATGAGAGTATGGCGCTGATGAGAGTAACATCTATGTCACTTTACAGCCCCGCCCACTTTTTGGGGAAACCAACGCTGTCATTTGAATGGTGATCAAGCCTGAAGCCACAGAGCTCTTCTTTTACTGTCCTTTTTTCTTAGAGGAAGTACAGAAACACGTAACTCTGGATTCGTTTTAATGTTTTAGGTGCAATAAACGGCACAGCAGCTTTTTGACATGATAAAACTATTATTTTCCGCCTCGGTCATGAGAGTAACAGCCGGCGAAAATTACAGCCTTATTTCCCTCTGCATTATGAACGCGCATCCAACCCACGGGACCGCGCCGCCTGGCACGTTCATGTTACGTGTTACGTGAGAAAGATTATCTTTCGATCTCGTTTGAATTGTGCCACGAATTACACATATGATGTTTGTCAATCTTAAATAATAATTTCCATGTAAAAAAAGTCACAGTTTGTCGTAAAACTGTTAAACTATGAAAAATACGCAACTAGAAAGACTACAAATCCCAGAATCTCGGTCCCGCATGCTGGCTCTCACGGAACCGACTGACTCCCCTTGTGTGCATGTACAGTTCTCAACATGCCCAGACTTGTAGTGATTTTAACCTCTTTTAATGCTTTTCGCCTCATTCTGAAATGTGCCAACGTGACGGCCGTCTTGGTGTGTGGTGCGAGACGGGAGATGTAGTTCATTGAGCGGTTTCACACAAAAAAAGTGTTACTTCACAGTTTTACGACACATTTTTTTGATTGTAAAATTATCTTTTAAATTGACAAACATATGTGTAATTCGTGGCACAATTCAAACGGGATCGAAAGATAATCTTTCTCTCTCCATTGACTTCAATGCATAACTTTTCCGAAATAAGGTCCCATGGAGCTCAACCGGAAGGGGAGGGACTTCGCCTCTCTATGGGAGCATAACAGGGCCCCTTTAACCATGCTCTTTCATCAAACCCCTATTTATTTATTGATCTATTATAGGCAACGATTTATCTGTCCACATTTTTTACTGACCCCAACCTGTAAATGGTGGTTTTCTAGAGTGGGCTCAGAATCTTTTTATTTTTATAATTAAGTGAAAATGTAACGCACCAGAGATGGACTCACAAAAACACATTTTCATTATGTATTTAATCATCTCGATATGAACCAAAACAATAAAGAGAATTATTAATATGTTTGTAAAAAAAACAGACATATTTAAAAAAGGTCATTATGGCATTAAATCAAAAACAAATTGTACAATTATTTCACAGTTAAAGTGAATGTGTGATCCACTGCAAAACTTGGCAGACTTATGATGCATGAAAAGTGCAGCTGAAGTATTTTAGGAAATGTTGTTTTTTATAGATGTTGACATGTTACCTCCATGATATTATGAGGTAGACAAGCTCTCAGTGTTCCTTAAATCTTACATTTGTTCAATAATCCGTCCAATTGTATCAATATACACCATCTGCTTCTACGTCAGTTGGAGTTGACGTCTTTGTAAAAGATGTTAAGGCCATGTGTGTAATATCTGGATCCATAATAAATGTCACTTTGAGGTTAAACATTATAAAGTTCTCACAAAATATTTCTCAGTACGTAGAGGATTATATATTACAAAGATTTCACACATTTCATTATTGTATTGATTAAAAAAATCATTATAAAAAAACGTGCATATAGCAGTATGGTCCATAGCTTAATAAACCGTACCAGACTTTTTTTCAGTACAGCTCAAACAATTCTTCATTTTTAGACTGGAGCAGTTAGCGTACAGGATCACAAAATGTTTTATTTTGTGATCTAGCAGCTGGCTTCAGGTTAATCTCCTTCAAAGTCATTCACAAGGTTATTTTGTATTTCTTTTAGAAATGTATCTCTGTACAAGCACACATTTCTTTACAAATATTTAAAATGTTGCTTTCTGTAAAACCCTCAGGGTTGGGAACTCTAAGAAAAAGAAAATCCACCAATCCTATACTTTAGGGTACAGTTTTGCATATTCCCTGCCCAGAGTTTTTACATCTTCTTTATATATTTTTTCATAAAGGTGTGGTGTTTTTTCTCTATATTTACAGTATGTTTCTTGACTTACTTATGCAGTTAAAAAAAATAAATATATTTTCTCTTTCCATGACTGTTGTTATCCACAACAACACCAAGGCAGCTAATAATGTTTTTAATGTATAAGTAAGAGAGATGAAGTTGAAACTGATTTAAACCCCTAGGCATAAACTGTTCTCACTCTCCCTATTCTACGAAGTAGATTCAGCAAGCGTTTTTTAACCTGTATGGCCGCTCTCTTTATGCTCAACAAAACCTACAAAATGCTAACTACTATGTTAGCCCGCTAACCTTCTTCTATCTCCTGCTTTGTAGTTATTCTTGATTTCCCAAAATAACATCTTTAGATTTCTCTACAGATGTCGGCAACACTTCTAACTCCTCTAATTGTCTTAAAGTGACGTCATTATTTTTGTGTTTCAATCAGAAAAACAATGGTTCAAAGGTTGTTTAGCTCAGCGAGAAAAGTAGTGTTGGTTTCTAGAGCAGACATAAATGAAAAAAGGCGCTCAGAAAGAGATGCTGTGTGGACACTCTTCCTTTCCTTCCTTAAAATAGGAAGTTATTGCAACATACCCTGCAGTTGAATAAGGATTGTTTAAACAGAAATTAGCCTCTCTGATAGGATTTATTTTTGCATTGCTGTGCTTATTGCAGCTCCTTAAGTTGTTATTTCCCCCCGGATGTCTGATTTAACTACCTCTCTACGCCAAGTGCTCACAAAATTAAGTCATAGATGCAGCTTTGAGCTAAATCTTCTCTTAAATTAAGAAATGTATTAATTAAAGATTACATTCATTTGTGATCGCCACATCATGTAAATCACAATTTACAAAGTTTGAGCTTTCTACAAAAAGAGTCGGAGACAGGTGGAGAAGATGAGGAGATGGAGGAGGAAGAAGAGGGGGGAGAGAGCAGGGCTCCCCCCGCTGTTGGTGGGCAGCGTGGGGGCAGCGGTGGAGTTGGTGGAGTTGTTGGAGTTGTTGGAGTTGTTGGAGTTGGTGGAGGTGCCTGAAGATAAGAAGCCCACAGTTAAAGTCAGGAAGCTCTTGAAGCTGCTGAGTTTTGTATTTTCCTTCACTGCTGCTGCTTTTGTTCTGGTCTTATTGGCTGTGCTTTCAGCTGAGAGCACCACCGCCTGGAACCAGGAGCCGTCCTGCTTACACATCATCGGACCGCCAGAGTCAGTCTGAACACACAGACGCACAACATTTAGGAGGGATGGTGAAACAATATTACCTCTGTAAGCTGCTGATTGTCTTACTGATAAATCTTATATATAATTAAAAAGAAACCTAACTACTTCATTACCTCTTAGTTAAAATCAAAACCAATCAACAGCCTACATGACTATATACACTTTTATAGAAAGATACCACTCTCAATCATCGCTTTAGAAGCTATACATCAAAGGAAATAAAATACATGTTTGCATTTTTGTACTACACAATAAAAAACATTTGTATGTCATCCATTAACTCTTTATTTATTTAACTATTTATTTCTGCAAATGTGCAACTGTGCTATGCCAGTCGTAATATATAAAATGACTAACTAACTATTAAAAAAACTAACTATACGACACTGAGGGTACAATCACATAAAATAAATCTTTATTAATTATGTAGATATTAATCAAAAAACGATATATGAATATTCACATACTCCTTGATGTGTTCTTATAGAATAAAGGAAAATACCACCTAAGCCGACATGCGCGTTTAGTTTTGATAGTCTGCATACTTATAAGCAGTAGTTTTGTATGAATCCCCGTTCTGATGTGCTACACAAACAATACCTTCTTACAGCTTGTAGAAATAGTGTTACATTTAAGTCTGTACCTCTAACATAATTAAAATCACTGAGTGTAGTGCTTGTAGGTAGCTTTGTTATGGAGCCTATTTTAAAAATGTTCAACTTGTGTTTCCAATGTAATTTTTTAAGTGTCCAATGTTAAAAGACCCTAAAACACATTGATAAAACTGAAAAAACATATGAAAGTGAAATAATCTCCTAAATTAAAACATTGAGCAACACAGAAATATAGGCTAACTACATAAAGAAAGAAAAAATAAATAACTTACTGGATCCAGTGTGAAATTGCCGGTACATAAAATGTCACTCGACGACGCATTCCCACAATTTTCCACAGAGGTCTGAAACTCCTGCAGGACTTGTTCTTCTGAAGAGTGGAAGAACACAAAAATTAAACATCTAAATTGCTAAAACCTGGACTTGAGGTACTTTGTAAGTGCCTATATTAGTGTGCAAATGTTTAATCTCACCTCCTCCTTTCGCAGAGCTCCAACCAGCAACCCAGCAGGACGTTCCCACGGAAAAGGTCCGTCCATTGTCCATGCAGATGGGCTGGATGTAGTCGGACAGGGTGGGCTTGGTGTGCAGGTGCAGCACGGCTACATTAGACCCCGTCATCGTGCTCAGAGTGATATTTGACACGTTCCTTTTCACCTCAAAGGGGTTGAAACCGTTCTGTTTCAGCCGACCCAACACAACGGTCCAATCAGATGCTGAGGGGGAACTGTGGGAGATAAAACATGAACTCAATATTGACCTGCAGAATGAGTCCTAAAACCCTGAAATTAGTTAAAACATTTGGGTTAAATGCTTAAAATAAGCTTCAGATAATTGTTTGTCTAATGACATAAAATACATCGGTAAATATGTTCTTTGAGAATTTCTAAAGCTTGTCTTAAAAGCGGGTAGCTCACTGGTGTCTAAATGTGAATACTTAATGTAACCCCCCTGAACGTTAGCCATCTTTATCCTAGCGTTGACCGTAGTTTAGCTTAGCGTAGCCATGTGACAGTCGTATGGTTCCTGCGCAGGGGCGGATCTAGAAAAATATTCATGGGGTGGCAAGAGGGTGGCAGGAGAATTTCAGGGGTGGCATCCCCTGGCAGAAGTATATGCTGATTTAATCGCAGTTATATCAATCAATGTTAACTTGGAAAGCCACAATATTTATTTTAACTCAATAACATTTGGTTACATTATTGTGGCACATCAGTATGCCTTAAATATAAATATATAAGGTGGCAGACATCATTTAATGAATTTTAACTGAACAATAACTGAATGAGTTTGTCTCACTCTTAGACCAGCAGGGGTACCAAATCAATGCAGACTGCTGCAATAAGTACATTAATTAACTGTCTCATCGATGTTTGTCTGTATGCATATGATAATATTAACAATCATATTATTCCTATCAGCTGTCAATTACTGTTATGATTCACATATTCAGTGTTATTATTAAATAAACTATATTTTTTGGAGGAGATAATGATGAATGTTCCTCAAGATGCTTGCTCACCCTCCTTCAAATTTGAAAGACAATTACTATCATATATCAAAAGAATCAAAAGAACAGTTCAGCACCCCACAACTTAGTTGCAACCTTGACTTCACATCAGAAAGAACAAAGGTTTTTGCCTGTTTGGGGAGTTTATATATATATTGCTCCCATAAAATCCCCGGGGGTTTTTGCTTTGTATGTCGGGGGCGGGAGATTCATGTGATTGGTTGTTGGTCGCATTGCTTGAATAAAATCCCCAAGCTACAGACACGCCCAGCTCCAAGCTTTTTTTGAAGCTGTAGTGTGGACGCTCCGTTAGGGTTAAAAAACATGTATTCAGCTAAAACATAAACATCGCTGCAGCTATTATCCAGTGGAAAGTCCTTACCTACTGGCCTAGTTAAATCAAAGTGGTTACTTTTTTTTGGCTGGACAGTGAAGTTTTACACACCGTCTTATTTGACTTTCTCAGGACTTAA
This sequence comes from Pseudochaenichthys georgianus, assembly GCF_902827115.2. NCBI lineage: Eukaryota > Metazoa > Chordata > Actinopteri > Perciformes > Channichthyidae > Pseudochaenichthys > Pseudochaenichthys georgianus. The sequence continues at coordinate 7,281,898 of NC_047510.2, forward strand.
CAGTTTCGTGGGGGCAGACCCCCACAAAGAAGACAAATATTATACACACGTAAGATCATCATCTTAACAGTTTATTATTCTCATCGACTCATCCGTGAGCAGAGCATCAAGTTGGCATGCCTAAAACAGCTGAATGTGGCGATTACCATCTTGTTCAGCAAAACGCCTCACTTATTAAGATTGAAAGCTTTAGTGCGTTTTGATTCAATGCTGAGTACAGCCAAACTTGACAGGCTCTTCTCTGTCATTGTAGACCGCCAACAGTGGCGGCTCCAGAGTATTTGTGTTGGGTAATCTATGGTAGGGCTAACCCATACAGTGGTGGGGCTCAAGTCAGTATTTGCAATGTAATTACATACACGCTCCCCTTGACAGTGAAACGCCACGCGTGAGGTTTAGATTATTTCCCTGTCTCAATCCAAATTGAACTGTATGAAATAAAAAGGCACATTTGTCTTGTAATAAAAAGGGCGATCTGGAGCCCATCCTGCAATTTCCCCAGAGGTGAAAGATTTGACATGCTGAAAACCCAACCCCTGCAGGGGGGTCTGGGGGGATTCTCCCCCAGGAGATTTTTTGAAATACTAACATAAAATACACATTCTGGTACTCTCTTGAGAATAAAAATAAATAAATCTATTACTACACGACATATTTAAAAAAATGAATGCCATTTTAGTTTTGTGTTACTTTGTTCTGAAAGCTGAACCTGCTGCTCCTCACAGAGAGAAGAGGGAAGAGGCTGTGAATTACTTGTGGATAGCCCCCATTGTTCTGTGTGTCAAAATGAAAGACAGCCCACACACCTATCAATCATCAAACCGTGGGGTCTTATTTCATTACGTGTTGATTTCTATCAACACGTAATGTTGTATCGATGTATCGGGACTTCCTGCAACAACACCACGCCGTTATCGTGATTCTGATTGGCCAGAAGACATTATCAAAGATGTTCTATTGAGAAGACGATCACTACGTGACAAAAGTTTTCAAAACCGTTTCTAGTCTTCGGTATTTCCAGACAAGTGGCTACTGAAATCAATCTTACTAACTGCTGTCTGTGCAATTTACTCTGCGTGAGTTGGCGGACTTTATTTCGCTTACCTTAACATCATTTTTCATGGTGGGGCTAAGCCATTTCTTGGTATGGCTGTAGCCTACCCAGCCATACCCTGGCGCCGCCACTGACCGCAAATACCTAATTCCTTCCATCTACTTGGATCCGAAATGCTTCTCGTTTTGAGCTGTCCCCCGTTCAAATGAAATCGCCGCAAATCATATTTCCAGGCTCGTTCCAGGGCCGGGGGAGGGGTTACAAGTAGGGGTGTAACGGTTCACAGAAGTCACGGTTCGGTTCGTACCTCGGTTTGGGGGTCACGGTTCGGTACGGTTTCGGTACAACAAGGAAAAGTAAAAAAAAAGTCCCAAATGCATACTTTTTTTTGCTGTTATTTATTTGTAACAGTAGTGCAAGTTTTGGTATGAAAATAAGGAACTCTAACATTTGGAATCATTAACTGTATTACACAGTTAAAAACAAACACAAACAGTAACACACACACTCAGATGGCCATATTATTTATAATGGCTGATGTCAAACAAAAAGATTAAATAAGCTGTACAACTAAAAAGAATGTCTTGAACATATTAAAATAAATAATAAGAAAGTGTTTCAATCACAATCAATAAAAGGCAATACAGAACTGTATAACATCTCCTGATGTCAAAATATAAAATAAATAGAATGATAAATAATAAGAAAATAAAATCTGTACCTTTAGGAGCAATGTCTAACATGTGTAATTAACTTGTGAGTGTGTGAGGCCATTATGCCTAAATAAAGGTACTCAAGCTTTACTCTTTTCAAGTTGTTCTTCAGAAAGATGAGTTAGTCTATGTTGTCAGAAGTGAGGGCAGATCTGTTGGCGGTAACTGTCACCTGCCGTCGAGAAAACCCTCTCGCTGGGGACTGAGACTGACTCGGATGTGATTTAGCATGTTTGACGTGTTACCACTAGCATACCGCACCGCTGTCGAACAACGCCGACACACCGCCCTCGTCCGATCCAGAACTCGCACCCCATCGTTGTTGTAGTCCACAGGGAACCCGAAATGTTCCCACACAGCTGATTTAAAAGAAGCAAGTGGGTTCTAGCTCCTGTGTGTTGCGTGAACTCGCCGTAGCTGCTAACTTTTGTTCTTCATGTATTGTGTTCGTTTTGTTGTGTTTTGTTCTTCATTTGTTATTTACAGGCGGCTGGCTTTTAGGCGCAATACCGCCCCCTGGATTATATATAGTGTAATACTGCCCTGAGTGACAGACTTTTTTCCCACTCGTAAAAAAAGGCGTATTCGCCGTGTGACTGCATGTGCCGAACCGTGACGTCCGAACCGTGACGGTACGGGACGAATACGGATACCGTTACACCCCTAGTTACAAGGCTCGCGTCTTGTGCTGCATTCACTTGTACTCGGACATTAGAGATTTTCTCTCATAAATGTCCGATGAGCCACAACTTCTTTTTCAAAACAAAGCTGCCAACTGAGGTGGCAGCTGCCACCCCATGCCACCCTGTAGAACCGCCACTGTTCCTGCGTATAGCCTAACGTTAGCTTTTTACTTTTGAAGAATTATAAAAGTGGTGTTAACATAAGGGATTATTCTGTTGAGCAAAACATGCAACTATCATAATCGTTTGTTTGCCACATAGCATACTTTCTGCAATAACCCAAAAATCTTTGCAGAGGGAACCGGAAATATGCTCACTTCAAGGTTCCCCTACAGACAAACGGTATCCCTGCAACACTCCATAAGGAATAGGAAAGAGACAACATCAACAGCAGGTTGGCCATCTTTTGAGGATACCTGCGACCGACCGCAATATATGCTAACCTGTGCAGCCAGTAAAGTAACTGGTTTACTGGTTCAATTGGAACTATTTTAACTTGGCATTGTTTTTGATTGTAACAACAATACAGCCAACTGCTGACTGTTTAATGCGAGTAAAATAATTGCTGAACAACAGTAACCCTTAAACAGAACATTTCATTTAAGACCTGAATTGTTGCAAAATATATATAAATATAGCCGTAGATTAATTATGCAGCATAAGTCAACATTTAGTTATCATTCAGTCATTCAGCATAGAAAGTGACAGCGGCTGCCTTTGCTATAAAAGCTTTCCTACAAAGATGGCTGTGCCGCCCCAGAGAGCACCGAATTCCCAGGACTGAGCAAGCCCTCAGGAAGAGCGCCGGCTGTTTAAGCACATTTTCGAAGTGGCCAAACGGCGGTACTACACATACTTTCCAGTCAATGACGTCATTGTGCCCCTAACATGCTTTCCCCAATTGAATTACATTGTGAAAGAAACGTCTGTAAGCGGATAATTCTTTTTTAGCTTAAAAAAAAACTACCCAGTCCGAACACTTTTCTATCCAATATTTAAATCATTAGAGTCTAAAAGCTGTACAAATGCAGAATCCAGGGTTTTTTCCCTCTCCATGACGGAACCAAGAGTGGGAGATTGGAGTCGGGGCTAAAGGAAAACTCAAGTGCTCATGCTCTATGGGCCCAGGTCGGGTACTTTTTGAATCTATAGTCTTTCCATTTCGGGCTTCATGTGCCACTTTCATAGGAACTGACGGGGGCCCGCCTCCGACGTGGTATCTAGTTCTCTTTAGACATCTGACTGAAGAGAACTCAAAACTTCCAAACCTCTGATTGGTTTAAAATAGACGTTTTCCATAAAGTCCAATATAAAAACCATTGACACAGTGCGTTGTTGTAGGCTAGACTTATGTCTGTGGTTTTCGCACACTGTAGTTACAAAGCAGTGACAATGCAGCCTTTGAGAAGACCATCTTACGACTAAAGTTGGACATACTTTGGTCGTCATTTGTTGGAACCATTACTCCAGGTGTCTCACCTTGTGAAGCATTCGGCGTTGCTCAAGACGGCGTCCTCGGCCACCAGAGTCCCGCCACACACATGACTCCCGTTCTTCTGCAGACTCACCATCCAGGGCCACTCGCCAGCCGTCGCCACCGAGCTTCCTCCCACAATACGTGAATTCTTCGGCGCTTTGCCACAGAACACAGCTGGAGAAACAATCACAATCAGATTTCTGAACGTTAGTTTCTTGTTGCTCTCAAAGCACTTAACACAGCTATAGACATACAGCTAAAAACAAAGACAAAAGGAAAAGGGTTAGTCAGTAGATAGCACAAAAAACAGCAAAGCAATGAACCTGAACCAAACCAAGTTTTATTAATAACTTTTGAATTTTTTTTTTTCCATCTACCAGATTTGATCTATTATAAACATTTGTATATATTGTGGGATGGGATTGACGAAATAGAGATCATAGTTTAACAAATAAAGAGCATTTAAACAATAACGACAATGTATCAGGTGTAGAGAAAATCTGCAAATACTCAAAATGAGATAAAAAAAATGTTATGACATCAGTTTTTGAGCCACAAAAAAACCTCAACTGGACTCTCTGAAGGCGGTGTCCTAGAGGAGGAGGCTGTTCGTGGTGTGGGTCATCTTGGAAAATGTTTTCCAACAACTCAATGACACACTGGTCAGACTCAGCCACAGGAGCAGCTTCAGAGAACAACTCATTACACCTGGGCCCTTTCTCATTTCATCAAATCCCTCTCCTCGACTCCTCGGTCCTCCGGTAGTGACCCGGAAATGAATTTTAGCGCGCCATGTTGAAGGACATCTAATTTCTCTAAATGCACTTCGAGGACCGAGGACCGAGCGTCGAGGAGGCTCTCTGGAGGAGCTATAACCGAGGATACACTGATGGGTCCTCCACGGCTCCTTCGTGGATGCATTTCCGGCAACAGAGATGTTTCAAAGAGTCGTGACCATAGACTGTATATGGTCGTGACCCACGGCCGGACTTATCTCAGCCAATGACAGCTCTGCATGCGTCCCCTGGATATTATTTTATTAACTGCTTTCATCGGTACGCGATGTTTACAGTGAGAACAGCTGTGAGGTCCGTGCAGAAAGCAGAGCAGTGTGAATAATATATATCACTCAGTATAACAGGCCTACTCTCTTTATTTGCTTTAGTTTAGTAGATATCTACAAACAAAGAGTCGATATTTTTCTAAAACCATTTAGTGCTTCACAATAAAATACACAACGGCTGTAGCCTGTTTTAGGAGCTGTATGTGTGTGTGTGTGTGTGGTACGTGTGTGCGTAGATGCAGCGGACAGACAGGTCTCAGTTGGTTTGGTGTCCTCTGCTTACTTTTAATAGCCTACTATACAACTTTTGGCCCGTAATTTATTTTCCTCATTGTAGCGACCAGAGAGGGGGGGGGGGGGGGGGGGGGGGATATATCCAGTCTCTGATAGTGTTACGATATTATGAGAGTGCTCTGTTTGATTCTGAAATTGTATATATTTATATAAATATATACATATATATGTGTGTGTGTGTGTGTGTGTCCGCATCTGTAGCCTGTTATTGTCTCATTATACCGCACTGTGAATGAATCAAAGTAAATATATAAGTGGTCATGAACACATCTGTCCATCAGACAGAGGGCTGCTGTGCCTTCTGTCATCATTAATGGACGTCTCTTTAAAATGACCGCTCAGAGGAGAGGAGTTCTCATTTCTCTAACCGCCTGCTGCTTCCCCTCCTCTCTCCTCGGTTCCCCTCCTCCGCTCGCATCTCCTGTGGGCGGGACTAAGTATCGAGGATAGGAGTCGAGGAGGGGAGTCAAGGAGGGGAGTCAAGGAGGGGAGTTCGAGAAATGAGAAACGGTCCAAGATGCTCCACAGAGCACCACAGGAAGTCATTCCTGCCTGTGGCCATCAAACAGGAAGTCCTTCCTGCCTGTGGCCATCAGACTCTTAACTCCTCCCTCACCAAGAGACTCACTTAACCATCAGCAGCCAAACCATTTTAAATTGTGCAATTCAGCATTTTATTTGATCTTTTATTGGACATATTAATTAAACTACTTATGTTTATTTAAGTATCTTTATTTAATTGTATGTTTTTGCAGCACAATCTTACTTTAACGTATGTCAATATAAATATTCGCATTCTATATTATTGTATTTGACCATTTATTGGACATTTAACTTGAATTACATATGTAAAGATATAAATATATTTATTTTATTTCATTATGCATTGCACATTTTTACAATAACTTACTAATTTTTAAGCAATGTTTTTATATTTGACTTTATTCTCAAATGGAGCAAGTGTCCTGCAACGCAATTTCCTCAAGATATAATTTTTTTTTAATTCAGATTCTGAAAATGTGGCCTGCAAAAGACGAGGTAAGGCATGAGCGAGCAGTCCATATTGGTATAAAGCAGTCAATAAAACACCCTTTTTAATCAGTTATATAGACCAAAACCACTTTCTTGTTCATACAGCCATAAAGACAAACAACATTAGGCTTTGTTAGCATGATAGGTTAGCTGGGCAGATTTACATGCTTGGTTGTTATAACAAAACTGAAGACAAACATTTGACATTTTAACATTTGACAACAGAGTGTACAAAAACACATAAAGCTAACTATCACGTTTAGACAATGACATGTTTAAACTAGAGCCGGGACTCGATTAAAAAAAATAATCAAATTAATTAGAGGCTTTGTAATTAATTAATCGAAATTAATCGCATTTTTAATCAAATATACATATTTGACCTGAGAACAGTGAGAAGCAATTTTCACATGGATTTTACTCCAAGTGGTCTACAGTCGAGTGCAATCCAGTGAGCCATTATTTTCTCAGACGTGGATCTTATCCTGGCCCTGAAACCAGTCATCTGGTTGAGTGTGGGTTGGGTCAGGGTGTGGTTCCGTGCACTCGGAGTCGGGCTAACGTCCACGCTAGCTGCTACATGCTTTGCATTTAGGTGATACTTTAGGCTTGATGTGCTGCGGTGATATGCAAATTCTTTTTGCATAATTTGCACACAACCGTGCTCTTATCGACGCTTCCATCCGTCCGTTTTTAAAACAAAATGTCCCATCCACGGGGCCGACCAAAGCGGTCTCATCAGCTTGTTCGTTCATGTTTGACTATTGTTCACCGTGGTTTGTTGTTGTTTGAAGTCCCATGCTGAAGTCATGAACGTTAGTTGGTGCTCCAGTATAATCGGTACGCCTGAAACTCATCCAGTGAGAAACGTTCCGCTGTGCAAAAATAAGTGCGATTAAATTAATTTTTGTGTAATTAATTAATCTTAATTAACGCGTCCCGGCTGTAGTTTAAACTATGAAGCAATGAAAGGATTAATGAAACAGGAAGGAAGAACATGTATACAGCCTGGGGTTTAAAACAAGTAAATAATACTACTGTATAAGAACAAAAGTATCATCAGCCTGTACTTAAACTATCACAAATAAAAGTAGTCATTATGAGAGTGACTCTATAAAAGAGATGTATTATTATAGATATAACACTATTCTGTTCTTTTCTTACCAACAAATACATTTAAGAGATGTTTGTAGATGTTGTAATTTGTCAACGTCTTATCAAATAACTCATGTTAGTTATTTAACTATTAACAAAAACAATGTTAATACTCAAAGTACAAATACCTTAAATTGTACTTATTACACAGAACTTAATATTTGAAAGTTTCCAAATACAGCAAACATTTCAGGGTGAAATTTCGTGGGGAGTGATACACATAATTCTTCAATTTTCAAAGTATGAATTATACAGCTACAATGTAAAGTGGAACAAGTTTAAACAGAATTTATAAAAAGAGGAAACATTCCAAATACACATTTAGTTTTTCTCTATTTGTGTACATTTAAAAAGCGAGCAGTACATAATACATCATTTGAAAATGTATCACTAATATTTCAGAAAACTTGTAATACAACAAATATTTGCCTTAATGCAAGTTATCTATTAGGAACGTTTTGTGGTGATATCTATCAGTAAAATGTTTACCCTTTCCCCTGTAATGTGTACAACATGTAAGAGTTTTACAATATATATCTCTAAAAGCCATTTTCAAAAAATGCGTATTATCTCATTCAAGAGATCGAGTAGCACTTGCATACAATCAAATGTACAGTTGTATTCCTATATAAATTCTGAAGGTCTGATGTAAAATATGTTTTTTTCAAATTAATGGAGTGAAAAAGATATTTCCAAAATCTCCTCTGTACAAACCTTTGACGCTAATCTTTCAACAAAATGAAACAACCATATTAAATCCGGCTTTTCCACATTTCTGTTGCAAATGACTGACAGGTGACAGGTACTCACGTGTGGGTGTAGGGGCGGAGGTTGGAAGGGGGGGAAGGCCGCGACAGGACACGCTGAGGTCGCTGTCAGTCCCTGTGGACGTGAAGGTCACGAAGCCCGGCTGGTTGCTGGTGATTAGGCTGTTGATCCAGGCCTGATACCGGGAAACTCTGGAGTAGACTCCTGGGAAATTAGGTGCGGCGCAACCTTGCCCAAAACTCACGACTCCGTGCTGGATCCAGAGGCCGCCCTGCTTGCTCACCAGCGGACCGCCTGAGTCCCCCTTTAACGAGAGGCACATTTAGAAAAGGGTGTTTGCGGAAGGTCAAATATGAAAGTCTTCAGGTTTTTGAATGCAATACAAATATTAATTCCAGACTCTGAAAATAGTCCACGACAAGTAACGTTTCTTTGAGTATGCAATCAGCTAAATCTAGCCCAGTTAAAGTACCTACTTAAAGGGTATTGATCCTGCATTAAAATGTTTCCGTTTAGTTTTTGTTCTACAACATAAAATACGTCAGTAAAATACTCCATTTGTGAATCTCTGAGCACAGTTGCAGAAATTAAAGGACATTACTAAACGTCATCAAACATTAACCACCCTTAGCTTAGCGGTGGAAAGGTGAAGTCATGTGACTGTGCTGTTGTTCCTTCACAGCTAATGTTAGCTGTTCGATTGCATTAATGCTTCAAAAACCATAAAGTGGTGTGAATATGTAGAGCTTGAACCAAAACAAGTATCATGAATGTGTTTTGTGGAGGGAAACAGTAAGATGCCGAGTTCAGGCTCAGACCACCAATATAGACACCAGTCTATATTAGGGTACACCTGCACCATTTTAAGATAGATACAGTGTAACAGAAAGGATTGGAGAAGGTAGGGTCAAAGATGCTCACCTGACAGGAGTCCTTCCCTCCGGCCCGGAGCCCGGCGCAGATCATGTTGTCTGTGATTGTATTCACTCCATAGTCACATTTGCACTGCCTGTTCCCCACGATGGGCACCTCCACCTCCATGAGGCTTTTTGGGAATGGAAGAGGAGCTGAGGAGACACAAATACACACTTCTTTAAGAGCACAGCATTATTACTGCATTTTAAAAAGATTACAATGAATTACAACTACTGCAATTATGAAGTATTTCTATCTTTCTATCTATCTATGTAATGTCTTGTCTTTTATCTGGACCCTGAGTCTGTAATAAAGTTTTTCATTCATTCATTCATTCATTATTACAGTGCTTGAACGTATCATCACACTTTTTTTGTATCTAATAATGTTAAAACGACCTTATACATAACACAATGACATTTGACAAAATGTAATGTTTGTTAAATGTGTGGTTTGTAAAATATATTTTGAGGTTTTTTGTTTTATGTTTTTGTGAAATATGTTTTCTGATTTGATTTTGATGTTTGTGAAAAGTTTTAGTAATTTGTGCAATTTTTCAGTGTCTTTTTTTCCGGGACACCCTTATGAGTGCTCAGTTAAGTGCTCAATGGAAATCGAAATGTTTGTTGCATTTAAACAGCAGAGTTGTGACCTTGCAATAATAAAATAAATGTTGCCTTCTGAACCCACTTTGAGTTGCGATGTCCCCCCAGCCGGTGACCCAGGAGTCGGTGCCGTTGAAGAAGGTGCTGGTCGAGGCTGCCAGGCACACGGGAGCGATGTAGTTGTTGAAGGGGACCGGAGAGGAGAGCTTCAGGAGGCAGATGTCGTTGTCGTTGTCGTTGGCTCTGTAGTCAGGGTGAATTATGATCTGTGTAACCGTCCTCGACACCTCGTTAGGGTTGGCGCCTTCTTGATTTTGGCGACCCAGATACACAAGCAGGTTGGCTGTGCCGGGACTGGAGAGTTAAAAAAAATATATATTAGTAAACTTATATCATAGTCAACTGATGATAACTCACTCAGTGACATAAATTAAAACAATTATAAATTGATTGATTCATGAAAATTAAAATGATCAGAATCAGGTAAAATAATTTTTCATATACTGTAAAGAGCATTTGCTTTGGGGTTTACCGTTGCTTAAAATAAATTGTAAAATAAGACTTAAAAAATGTACTTATAAACTATTATAAAGTATAAATAAATGTAACCAATTATAACACAAACCAGATATAAGACTAAATGTACCATAATTAAAGAAACTATAACAATATGACCAATTACTGTAAAAAAAGCAGTATATCTGAATTAAAACTGGAAGAGCTGTGCAGAAAAAGTAGTGCTTGGGTTCACAGTACTACCCCCCGCTCCAACAAATTGTACATGATAGGCTAAGGGGCGGGAAATCTCTAAGCGGTTGACCAATCACATCAGAGCTAGCCAGCTAACCAATCAGAGCAGACTGGGCTCTGGTTTCAGACAGAGGGTGAAAACAGGTGCTGCAGCACAGGCAGTATGAGAAAAATAAAGAGCTTTCTGAACATTAAAGCATGGAGACGTGTCCCAGAGGAGGAACAAAATACAAATATGAAGCTAAAAATGAGAATAATATTTCCTATAAATACATTTCATTATAGGATATAGGACACACCTTGAGAAGCAGTGAGCCGCAGTCAGCACCCATTCTCTGTTAATGAGGGAGCCTCCACAGGAATGTCTGTTAGATCGATGCAGGCTGGCCTGCCAGGGCCAGCTGCCCGCAGGCGCCACCTGTCCTCCAACGATCCTGGTGTTGAGCGCAGGATTACCGCACTCTGACAGAGACACACAACACAACACAGTGAGCCCCTCTGCTCTCCCAGGTTTTATATCGAGTTGTCATATTGATTGATTCTGATTGACTGCAAAGTTCATTTGTAATTTTGAGGTTTGTATGTGCATCTGATTGCCAGAAGTCTATAGGCTGTTAGTGACATGTAAATGATATGATGACTAAGCAACTTTTTAGAGTTTTTGTGGACAACATTTTGTTTTTGTTTGGAATAGATAATAGCATTTTAATAAACTGTATGTGTCTGGAGGATGGCCCCTGATGGGATTCTCATGTGTGGCGCTGAGTGTAATTGAGTTCAGCACACACTGGTCTTTAGCAGGGGGTCTAATTTGTTCAAGTTGTTGTGTTTTTTAAGAGAATGAATTGTAACATGAATGAACAAAATAATAGCAAAGATATATCAAGCAAATTGTTAAAAATAACACAAAGTGTTAACGGAAGTAAATGAAAAAAGTCCATAAAACTTCGACTTACCATTTAGTTGTGAATGAGACTCTGAAAAATAGAAAAACAAACATATTGATGAAACAGTTATGAATGAACATACTTATGTTTCTATAATGATATTTACTTCATGTTTTATTTCAAGTTTGCCTAACTCACTAAAGAACGTTCTACTTTTTCTTGAATTTTTCTCTTCTGTTCTTGGATAATTTAATAATATTAATTTGATTATTATTAAATTCTTTATCCATGTCATTTATTACCAGGCACTGTATCCTACATTTCCCTTAAGCCAACTCTTTTATAAAAATCGTTCACCAATTTAAGATATAATGCTTTAAAAACCTGGTAATTATGTTTACATTTGTTTTATTTATCTTTCATTTCTTGTTTTGGCATCACTTTAATTTGATTAGTAAATATATATACAAATATATGCACACACCCACATATTACATTATGTTATATGAATGAATACATAATTATATGAATAAATAACATTAAATGTGTTATATGATGAACACCTGCAGGTTTGTTTGTTTGAACATTGGAAACAATGACATGCTTCACTGGAAACATATAACCATCTGTTCTGCCATTACATCTGTTTAGAAAAATATCTAGTACAGCAATATAAAAAATACCTACAAAGTAATAATGGCCCTGACAGACACTGCTGTTTCTTTTGTGTGTTATTTATGAGTTGTTGTGTTGGCGTGTTTTTTCATCTGCCGTTTGCACATAGTTAATGTTGTGCAACATGTTGTCTGGTGTCCCAACAAACTGGTTTCACTGCTCCATTGTTGAATCAAACATACTATACATACAAACATTCATAGAGACCAGAAAGGCCACATATCTCTTAGAGCACGACATTTCTCCACCATGAAGTGTGCTCACACACAGACGGGGGGGGGGACGGGGGGGGGGGGGGGGGGGGGGGGGGGGTGGAGTCCACTGACAGATGCTAAGAAACACTGACAGGTTACTGTAAGTCTCACACAGACTCGAGCCACACAACAATGCTGCAGAACCAGAGGGGCAGCACAGCAAGCACTCAGATCATGGACTCATGTAAAAGTTGTATTAAGGATTATTTAGTTTATCCCTCTGGGTTATTATATCACTGGATCATACTTATTGATGCTCAATATTTTAGGTAGTTGTCCAATGTTCTACATGTACTTGGAACGTAAGAACAATTTGGAGTTATTTGCCCAACTTGTTTGGTTGTTTGTTTGTTCGTTCACACCATGTAAAGCAGCCTTGGGTCCCTTGAAGGACGCTATAATAAATGTAATTATTATTATTATCATTACATGTACTTGAATATTTCTTATATGTTAAATAATCATATTCTTATTATGTATGAATTGTTGTGTTCATCTTTTAAAAAAGGTGCATCTGGAACTTTGAAAAATATACTGCTGGGTAAATAAATATTACCAATAATAAATCATTATTCAATATTGTTGTGTCTTAAGTAAGTCATTTAAGTGAGCATATGAAATAAAGTAAGAAGTACAATATTTCCTCAAATTGTGGTGGATTAGAAGTGTAAAGTAGCAGGAGATGGAAATACTCAAACTACAAGTACCTAATATGAATATTCATTTTTTTACATTCAATATTTTCTATTGTTATTGTGAATTATTATTAATATTATATAAGTATTTATGAATATAAAAGTACATATTTACCTCTCTTTAAAAAAGGGACAATAGTAAAATGTTCCTTTAAAATATATATTTTTTAAATATTTAACTGTTTTACAGATTGACTGTTATTTAAACTAAATAAATCCCATTTTTGTATTTTTAGTGCATGATCAACGGCAAGGCAATGTATCACAAAAAAAGATATTGATACAACTTTTTTGCAATAAAGGACGCATTCTATGCGTTTCTGAACTATTATTTCGAGCGATAACTTCACTTTTGGTACCTCAAGTGTATTTTGATGATAACATCTATGTAATTAAGATTCTCAAAGCAGTACTTTAATACGCTAAGGTATTATATATATTTTTTAACCACTGAATTTTATGTCCTTAAATAATTACATTGACACCAATTCCTCTTTAATATAAGCCAAATGTTTCTGGTGTCATGAAGAATAAAGTCTTTAAAATGTAAATACAAGAGGATTGATGTACCACAAAATAACTTAAAAATAAGGAAAATCAATCAATATGAGTGTGATTATAACTACATCTTAAACATGGCAATTATATTACACTAAATATATAATTAAGTAATAAAATACAATGGACATTTAAAGCAGAACTACAAGTTGGTTTCTATGACTAATAAATCACTTAAAGCCTGGCATTGTGTGCGGCTGCTTCACTCTCAGAGGATCTGATAAAAGAATCGGACATGTATACAATAGAAGAAGGCTTGATAAAGGACACAGACAGTGATTGGCTGGACACATATTGTTGGAGACTGATTGTACTCCTCTCACGTTATCACCTGTAATTATCAGGAATTGCCCAGCAGACAAAAGCTGCAAAGGTTCAAATGAGTCATGTTTTGACATCTCTCTTTAATCTAACGCATCTTACTGGAAGATATACTGTAATACTTGTATTCAACTTAACAACAACAAAAACAGCAGCAGCAACAACAACAACAACAACAACAACAAAGTTACTGCAAACTTCCAATAATGATTTCTTTTATTATGTTCAATAAATACAGTAAAATAAATAATTTCTTTAAATGCAAATGAAAGAAAATGTAATAAAGAAAACATTTTCTCTACTATATCATATTCAAACATTTTACTAATGCATATTATAGTTCAATTAAATGAACTCTGCTCTGCATTTTGATCCTTTTAATGCAGGAGTTCCACTGTAATTCCCTCTGTCCCTCAGACAGCAGTTAGGTCCGTCAGTGTGTGGTGCAGCTGAGGATCCTTACCTTGAGTCAGGAGGGAGAGCAGAGCCGCGGCACAGATCAACCTGTAGAGAGCCATGACTGTGGGTAGATTCTGCAGGTCTGCTGCGGCATTAAATAACTTAATCTGCCTCTCCACCTCCCTCCTACAGTGTCACCTGTTTAAAGACACGCCCAACACCATCAACATTTCTCTGAGCTGCAGGGAGAGCATTCCCATTAGTGCAGATATTACCTGCTTTATTCCACTGTTCCGCATCACAAGGGGAATTCCACACCTGTAAGGCAGTGATAGACTTAAGAGGTTGTTTCAACTGCACTATTTCTTAATGCTAAAGGTCTCCTATCATGCAAAATGCCCTTTCTGATGTATTGTATACATAAATATGTGTCCCCGATTTTGCTTAAACAGTTCAGGTGTTTAACAGCCTTATTACCTGTGTGATGAAACTGTCCCTGAGTCTGGGTTGGCATGGATGTCGGGACCAGTGTGGTGTCTCTGTGTGAGACTTGGGACCAGTGGTCGGTGTGCCTGTGATTGTATCTTTCTGTATTGTTTACTTTTCTCAATTTCTTTTGAAGAAAGTTATTCCTATGTGGCATTGAAACCTTTTTGCTTTGACTTGTCGAACAACTTTTTTTCACCGGGGTTATTTAATATTTTGTCACTTCCCTTTTCCCCCTAGACTTTAGGAGAAGGTAATGCCAATAAATAATGAACTTGCAGAGTGCACTTGCATTTGAAAGACAGTCAAAACTAAAAAGCAAGAACAAGCAAATCCCCATGGGTAAAAATGGGAAAGAGTGTATTTAAAAGACAAAAAAAACAAAACGAAAGTAAGCACACAAATAGTTAACAAGGAAAGAAATATTGCAATCAATTACAATACTTCTGTATTTAACATTGCTCTTACAATACTTTCAATGAATTAAAGAATATGTAATACACGTTTCAGAAGCTTTAGTTACGCTTCAGTGATCGTATTTGTTATCTCAAAAAACAATAACAAAGTACTGATACTCAAAGCTAAGATAAGTGTTATGACTAATGCTAACCCTCCCACATAAAATCAAACACATATTTAATCCTGCAGCAGATCTCACCTCTCAGCATTCCTGTCTTTCACACCCACATGTACAGTATATTGTTTCATTCATTAAACCCAACTAATGTGAACTTAAAAATGTCCCTAAATTCACCTCTCAATCAACAACATCATGTTCCATTCTATTTTTTTGTTGGATTCACATAATGCTGGGAGATTCTGATCTTGAGAGGAAGGATAATACTACAAAAGTGTTGAAAGAAAACCTCAAAGTGAAAGTCTTGCATTCTAATACAGAAGTAATTCCACCTGAAATATGCTTAAAGCATCAAAAGCACTCAGTATGCATAATCACCGTCCATCGGGGCTTACTACCCATAGTGCTCCGATAACCACTGGAACTTTACTATATAAAGTATATCACTACTGTTGGGGAAATATTTTCCAAGGCCCATAACTTTGACCCAGTTTATCAGTTCAAACTGTCCTGACTGAGCACACGCACCTCGTAACCTTGGCTGCTGTGCTCTCAGTGTTCTGTCTCCCTGTTCCTGCCTGTTGGCGTCAGCTGATAGAGGTGCTATGATTTTATCTTGTTATGCAGCATGTTGATGATGCACTCGGAACTAGCTAAATACATGGCTCTGGGGTAGAGTTCTTCAGAATTGGCGTGGCAACTCTACCGTGCAGTCAGATCGTGGCTGCTGTGACTTGTGATGTGAATTCTCCGGCCGAAGCTCCAAATAAACCATCAGTGTTTGACATCAAAGCTCCTGCTCTTCCCGTGTCTCTTTCCTGAGTCGGTGACTCCCACTGCATTGCTGCTACACAGAAGTTCTATTTCGTCCCTACTGACCGCCAGAGGCGGTGCTTTAGCACTGGATATGTCCATCGCGCGCATGCGCAGCTCGAGTACCAATAACAACAAAGTCACCTGTGACCCACGTGACACCGGCTATATCAGCCGGTATTGTCAGAGGATCTGTTCCTTTCATCTTCTCGCTGCGCGAGGGTACCGTGGCTACGTTTTTGTAGCCTACAGCGTTCAGGTTTGAGCGTTTGATCTGAGGGATTTCTCTGCAAACAGCTGGCCGCGGGGAGCTTCGTGACTGACAGTCGGAGCTACGGGTCGTTAGACGCGTCCTCCAGGAGCTGCGGCCGGCTGTGCAGAGCCTCGACAGACAGGTTGGTGTCAGCTTGTTGCTGTTGATGGCTGTGTTTCCACACCCTCTCCCAGCCAAGTTGTCCTGATTACCGTCGTATTGTTTGTGGCTTAGACTTTCTGGTGACGACAGTGTTCCCGCTTCCTCTCCCATAAAGTTGCCCTTATGCTCTTTTGAAAGTTCTGCTTGTGGCGTTGTGCCCGAGCTATCATTAGCATTTGAGTCCCAGCTTTGGCTGCGTCCCTCATTCAATTTAGTATGGAAGCCCAGAGGGTCATACTTTAAACCCGTTTTTCGTTTAGATGCAGAAAGTAAGGTAAGTACTTTCTATTTTCTTAGAAGCTATTATTCTGGTCTTGACATTTGTGTTTTGACTTGGTCGCTTGATTGTTAGCAGCAGCCGCTTGGCTAACACCTTGCTGTTGAGCTTAAAGAGCCTGTGACACCATCCCAACAACTGTTGTGCAATGAAATATTGGGCTACTAGTAATCTCGAACCGTCAGTTTAAAAAAGAAAAAGCGATACCGTTCCGTTAAATATCAATAATTTCGAACATCGCGGGGAAATTCCTTGACTCATTTTGAAGTTTTGGGGGAAGCCGGAAGTGACGTCAATGCGGGAACGCTTCGAGAGCCAAACACGGACAAAGTGTGTTGTCACGCGTAGAAATGGTGAATTACTGAGATTAGGCACGTTAATAACGTTTTAATGTAGTTGACTACAGTATATTCATATTTGTCAGTGCTTTCATGTCAATTCGGCGACATAAACATAAATGATCGTGGTGAAGATGATGATTACATTAGGATTAAAAATCGGGAGTGAGAGCTGCTGAATTTCCTCCCGTCGGATGTGATATAAAAACAAATCGATTATTTTTGTGGTTATAAACTCAAGTGGATGAAACTACATTTATTAGTGCTTTCATGTCAATTCGGCGAACATATGATACATTAAATGATGAGTGAGGATGATGATTAAAAATCGTTTGTTTGAGCCGGTCTGCATTTCCTGATGAGAAAACAAACCGATGCTTTTTGTAGTTGTAGTACACCAACGTGGATTAAACGTGTGTTTTTTTTTACCACAATGTTGGGGAAATTAATGGATAAAATGCACGGATTATTATTATTATTCCCACTCCGATCGGGACACTAGGTCCACCGTTTCCCCGCAGCGAGGCTCCCCCCGTTGACAATTTACGTGGGCTGGGTGCAGTGGCGGACTGGCCATCGGGACGAATCCCGATGGGCCGGTACCGAAGTGGGCCGGTCGGATAAGTAACTAGCACATCCCCCATAGGCGGCGCGTGAGGCTCAGGTTTGAGAAGGCTAAATAACTTATTTTACCTGACGCTGCCCGCCTCCGGCGTCTATAGAAAAGAGATCCACTCGGTGTGCGGAGTTTAAATCTCAAGTCATATTACAGGATAAAGAAAATACAGTTTAAACTACCATGCAGAGAAGACGCCGACGTGTCGCACTTATCATTCATATTACATCATCAATCAGATCATCGATCATATAATATCATAATATATCATTTTTCCTTATCTGAGTCAGCTTCTCCAGCCTCATCTGGCCGTGCAACACTCACAGTGTCACAGACTGGATGCAGAAGTATTATTTAACACATTATGTTGACGAAACACTCGAGACAAATGTAATTAAAGTCAGATCCACTCGTGTCTTAGACGTGAACGCGCTCTCAGCTGGAGAGAGAACCCCTGGCTTGATTTACCGAGTCGATAACCAGCGTCGTAGGACCGCTTAGCGATATCTCGTTTGTTAGTTTGTTGTTGTTAGTTTGTTTGTTACTCAAACATATCCAGGGTCTGTTGAACTGGCTTCGTAGTACAGGGCACAGGTGGCGAGCAGCGCTAATGTCAAAGACACAGACATTATACATTATATTTGTATTTTACCAGGATGCAGTGACACAAATATTTACATATTTACATTTACTATCTACAGCACCCTGACATCCCCCACTCCCCCCGTTGACAATTTACTAGCGGTACCGAAGTGGGCCGGTCGAGAGTCCCGGGATGATTTTTAGTCCCATTCCACCACTGGCTACATGACCATATGATCGCCCATATTGACGCACCTCATTCCTAAACTTCTAACAGATACAACATAAACCGATCCTTCAGCCTCATATGAGCTCTCAGACACGTTCAACATTAACCTGTC
This sequence comes from Pseudochaenichthys georgianus, assembly GCF_902827115.2. Lineage (NCBI taxonomy): Eukaryota > Metazoa > Chordata > Actinopteri > Perciformes > Channichthyidae > Pseudochaenichthys > Pseudochaenichthys georgianus. The sequence goes on from NC_047510.2 coordinate 7,300,641, forward strand.
ATCGCTGTCTGAGCTTGCTGCTGTGTGCGCCGTCGTGCGTTTACATCTGATTGTATATATATAAAGGTTTACATGCAGATGCTGGGATACTGGACGGTGCAGCTGGAGCGCTGTGCCCGCAATGACGTCACCCATCATTTGGCGGGACTTGAAGAATCCGCGAGAAGATCCAGAAAATTGTCAACATTGAAGGCAGATTAATGGTTATCAAAGTACAAATATCCAAAATCAGTTCAGTAACGGTTTTCAATGGGACAATATGTACTCAAATTGATGGGTTTGGATGATGGGGGAAAACCGTGTCACAGGCTCTTTAACTATTAACTCAGGGCAGTGTTCCGCTCCCTGTAGCATAGGGTTTGATTGCAGTAGCGCTAGATCGTTGTATTACTGCTCCTAGTACTAGACTCCTAGCACTAGGATGATATGCAGAGAACATCTTCACGGTGGGTGCTGTGTGCTCGGCATGTGCGGTTACTACTGTAACCAGGCACGGTTCTATGCGGGCTGTTCTCTTTCTTAGAAGCTAATTATCTGGTCTTAACATTGTGTTCTGACTTGGTTGCTTGATTGTTAGCAGCAGCCGCTTGGCTAACACCTTGCATGTACGGTTAAGCTTCATTATTTAACTCAGCCGGTGAGGGCAGTGCTCTCGCTGCTGCTCCCGGTAGACGCATGGTATGGTTGCAGTAGCGCTATATCGTTGTATTTACTGCTCCTAGTACTAGACTCCTAGCACTAGGACGATATGCAGAGAACAATCTTCACTGTGTGTGCCGTGTGCTCTGCATGTATGGCCATTAAGGAGGATTTCATCCTCCCAATATTATATTGTCTAGTGGGCAGCCGTTGGCTGACACTTTTAGGCACCGGCCACAGTTACGATTGTAACTAAGGTTCTAAGCCGTAAGTACTGGCCATAATTACTACTGTAACTACGGTTCCAAGCTGTGTAAGTACTGGCCATAGTTAATGCTGTAACTACGGGGTTAAGCCGTAAGTACTGGCCATAGTTACTACTGTAACTACGGTTCCAAGCCCTGCACGTACTGGCCATAGGCAATACCGTAACTACGGCTCTATGCTGTGTAAGTACTGGCCATAGTTACTACTGTAACTACGGTTCTAAACCATGTAAGTACTGGCCATAGTTACTACTGTAACTACGGTTAGATGCCGTGTGAGCCCTGGCCATGGTTACTGCTGTAACTACGGCTCTGTTACGGCTCTTGTTTCTCCGTTAAGCAGGTAGCCGGTGAAGGCTGTGTTCCCGCTCCCGGTTACGCTGCATCTGGCATTCGTCTTTAATTTAACCAGTGAAGGCAGTGTTCTCGCCCCCGCTCCTGGTAGACGCTAAACTGCCTGTTTTTTTCCGTTAAGCAGGTAGCTGGTGAAGGCTGTGTTCCCGCACCCGCTCCCGGTTACGCTGCATCTGGCATTCGTCTTAATCTAACCAGTGAAGGCAGTGTTCTCGCCCCCGCTCCTGGTAGACGCTAAACTGCCTGGTTTCCATTAAGCAGGTAGCTGGTGAAGGCTGTGTTCCCGCACCCGCTCCCGGTTACGCTGCATCTGGCACTCGCCTCTAGCTCAGCCAGTGAAGGCAGTGTTCTCGCCCCCGCTCTTGGTAAACTGCCTTATTTACTAATCCAGCTAGGTGAAGGCAGTGATCTCGCTCCCGCTCCCTCTGCCGGTAACGTGGGTGTAATTACATCCCTATTTCTGTTGGGCGAGTAGCGGCGCGGCTCTACTCTTTCTGTTAAGCAGGTAGCTGGTGAAGGCTGTGTTCCCGCACCCGCTCCCGGTTATGCTGCATCTGGCATTCGTCTCTAACTCAACCAGTGAAGGTAGTGTTCTCGCCCCCGCTCCTGGTAGACGCGGAACTGCCCTGTTTTTCCGTTAAGCAGGTAGCGGGTGAAGGCTGCGTTCCCGCACCCGCTCCCGGTTATGCTGCATCTGGCATTCGTCTCTAACTCAGCCGGCAGTGTTCTCGCCCCTGCTCCTGGTAGACGCTGAACTGCCGTGTTTATTAATCCAGCCAGGTGAAGGCAGTGCTCTCGCTCCCGCTCCCTCTGCCGGTAACGTGGGTGTAATTACATCCCTCTTTCTGTTCGGCGAGTAGCAGCAACGCTCTACTCTTTCCATTAAGCAGGTAGCTGGTGAAGGCTGGGTTCCCGCACCCGCTCCCGGCTACGCTGCATCTGGCTACCTACAGAAGGGTTCATTCAGGTAGCGCCTGTATGGCTTCTCTTGAGCCCGAGGACGGCCACGACCGCTGCCCCTCCTGCCTCGGCCGCTTCTGGTGGTCAGTGGGGACGAAATTCGAGCATCTGAGGGAGGTTCTCACGGTAAACGCCTGCATGAGCTGTAGCTGCATGCCTCGGGTGCTCAGAGTGGCTCGAATCACTGAGGTGGAACGTCTGGCAGCAGCCAACAGACACCTCTCCTTGTCACGTCCTCCTCCAGATCAATTCGGCCGTTCCCGGCGACTTGAGGGAGCAATGGCTGTGTGCTCCCCCCAATAGAAGGACTAGAAACAGGCTGTCCTCTAAAGTGGATCGGCTAGCTGCCGATAGGGGCATGATGAAGTCGCCTCTTCAACCTGGGCCCGGTGTAGGGGCTGCTAGCCCCCCCCCCCCTCCTTCGGTTGGGGGGTGAGCTGTTTAGAGCTGTTTAGATCGGCTGCCCTGGAGGCACTGGAGCGTGCCGCCCAAGCTAGGCAGACCAGGCAGCAGCACTCGGGTCCTCGCAGACCTGTGCCCACTCCCAGCAAGCCCAGGGGCCGCTCTAGCAGCCGCACTCAGCCGCCGGATTACAGGGGTGGTCTGCAGAGGTCTTAGCGGCCCACTCAACCGCCTCCCAATGACTTTCGTGCCCCATGTAGCCCGCCTTCCAGGCGGCCTCGTGCCCCAGAGCCTTACCGGAACCCCCCAAGAGGCTCCAGGGTCCGGGGGGCTGGGCTCTGAAATCCCGGGGGTGGTCGGCGGCTGCTTTCCCAGCAGCAGCTCAGTTTCTGGGCAGTCTGTACTTCCGTCCCTTGGGTGGTTTTCACCTTAACCCAGGGGTACGGACCGCAGCTCCGGCCCCTAGCCTTCGGCTGGGTCTAATTGACAGTCGTCAGCGATCCGGCAGGGGCCCTAGCTCTAGGCCAAGAGTTGTCCGTCCTTTTGTCCAAGGACGCAATCAACCCAGTAAGACCCTCTGCTTAGCCAGGGGGTTCTACTCGGCATACTTTCTCGTGAGCAAGAAAGTCGGCGGATTTCGCCCGATCTTGGACCTCAGAGGAATCAACAGATTCCTGAAGGTGCTGCCATTCTATATTCTGACTACTGCATACGCACAGGTGGAGTGGTTCCCAACCGAGGGATGCCTACTTCCACGTGGGCCGGGCAAGAGGGTGCCTTATATTCAGTTCCTCCGGCCCTTGGGCAGACTGGCAGCTGCCTCAGCCGCTGGGGCCTTAGGCCCGCTGTCGTTGCGCCCCATGCAGATGTGGCTGAACAGCCTTCACTTGGACGCCAAGTGGCACAGGCAGTGAAGTCAGGGTGTCACAGCATTGCTCCACTCTCCGTCACGCTGGAGGGGCAGGGCCTATCTCCTGGTAGGCATGCCCATGGGCGCCATCCCATCCCGCCAGGAGACCATCACCATAGGTGCATGTCTCTCAGGGTGGGGTGCAGTGCGGCAGGGCAGGACCGTTCAGGGTCAGTGGTCTGCCCAGCAGAGTGCGCGCCGGGTCAACGTGCTAGCGCTTCGGGCCGTGCAGCTTGCACTCACGCACTTTCTACCGCAACTGGGGGGCAAGAATGTGCGTGTTCCTTGGGGACAGCATGTACATTGTTGCTTAGACAACAGTCCCTTCTAGATAGTGGACGTTCTCACTCCACTCTGAATTTATATGGCTGCGATTCTGCCCGACATGTTCGGTTCGACGGCGCCACGGCGGGGTGCCACAGGTCGGTGTCGCTCTTTATGAGAAGGGCTTTACGGCAGCGTCCCCCTTGCACCCTGAGGGCTCCGGCTTGGGACCTGCCCTTGCTGCCGGATGCCCTATCATCTCCTCCCTTCGAGCCCCTGGCCCAGGTGGGGCTTAGGTGGCTGCCCACGAAGGCAGCATTTCTGCTCGCCATAGCCTCAGGGAAGTGAGTCGGGGAGTTGCATGTCCTCTCCGTAAACAATACATGCCCGAGGTGAGACTCTCAGGCGTTGCCCTTTGGGCAAATGTGGCATTCCCGCCGGGGTCCTTCCACAAACTCACTTCAATCAGCCTGCCCAGCTGGCACGCTTTGACATTCAGGAGTACGGCACATCGAAGTTGCTGTGCCCTGAGGGTGCCCAAAGGGCGTATATCAAGGCTACTGCCTGTATACGGCAGGAGGAGCAACTCTTGAGTTTGCCCTGGCGGCACTAAAGGAGGTTAGGCCCTCTAACCAGTGGCTGCCCCACTGGGTTGTCGATACCATCTCACAGGCTTACGGGGCCAGTGCCCGCCCCCTGCCATCAGGCTGAGATGCCACTCTACAAGGGGCATCTCAACATATTGGGCTGCCCTGAGAGGGGTGCCCCTGGAGACCATCTGCGCCGCGGCGTCGTGGGCGTCTTCTGGCACATTCTCCAGTTGTCATCAGGTCAATGTCGCCACTCCCCATTCTTTGGGCGTGGTCCTTTTGCCGAGCTCCGCTGCTTCCAGTGGTGAGCAAGGGCTTGGATTCTTCATGACATTGTTGGTATAAGTCATCCAGTGCTAAAGCACTGCCTCTGGCGGTCAGTAGGGACGAAATAGAACGATAGTTACGGCTGTAACTACGGTTCTATGAGTCCTGGATGACCGCCAGAGTTCCCTGTCACTCAGAATTCTTGTGTGCTCGCGAGAAGATTCGGGGAACAGATCCTCTGACAATACCGGCTGATATAGCCGGTGTCACGTGGGTCACAGGTGACTTTGTTGTTATTGGTACTCGAGCTGCGCATGCGCGCGATGGACATATCCAGTGCTAAAGCACCGCCTCTGGCGGTCATCCGGGACTCATAGCGCCGTAGTTACAGCCGTAACTATCGTTTCCCTTACAAATTGGCGTTGTCGGCAGGATACCAACAAATCTTCAGAACTGGTAAGTGTAATTTCAAATCTACATTTGGACATTGCCTTACCAGAATCTGTGATTGACGGTATCCTAAAATTACCTGTGAAACTGAGCGGCTGTGTTTCGTTTTGGGTTAATGAACATTTGGGGATAATAAACCCAGGGGATCAGTGTCTGGGGACTCAGTCCTGGCTGATTTCCTCTGTGTAGCTGCTCGGGACGAAAGTGCTATACAAGCATGCACAGCTCATGTTTAGAGAAACCTTAAAGAAATACATCCATAAAGTGGAGCTTCTGTATGAAATCAATGTAAAGATTTGTATTGAACGAATCGCCGAATTCTGGGGGTTTCAGCAGCCAACACAGCAGTTAAAAATAAGCAGCCGGAGATATTACTCCTATCACCTCTGTAAACACGGCTCCAGCTGTAGCGCGGGGTGTGTGTGTAAATACCTCCCCGTATCTGTGTGGCTGGAGAAGTGCAGCTGAGAGGGAGAAAGTCATAGCTTTTTGTCTATAGCTTTAACTCACACCACCGCCGTCTCTATTAAAAACGAGATGGTCTAAAAGCACTCGTTGTTTGTGACCATCTTCTACATTGCTGGCAAGGCCGGGGCAGCGTGAGGTGCGTGCATCACCCGATGCGCCACAGTTCCCTATACATGGCTAGAGGAGCTGGTGGCGGTCCGGGGTGCATACATAAAATTATAGGCTAATTGATCACGGGTGGGCAGTTGCAAGCAAGTGTAGAACAAAACTGTGTTTCATCGCTGTGATGAACTCAATGGCGGGTGTATAGGCTGGTCGAGTAGGACTACAGTCAACCGTGCTGTTGTTGGAGAGAAAGGGTAGAGGGAAAAGTCTGTGGGCTCCTGGTCGGGGGTTCATAGCGCCACTGATGTAGTAGTGGTTGTCGCAAGAGGATAAGCTAGTTATCGCTTTTGGACGGTCTTCAGGCACGATCTTAGCACTTGTATACAAGGGTGGACGCGTGAGTCAAGGCGCCCCATCTATAATTCCCTACCCCCTCTGAAAACTCTTAATTCGGACTAAATTGAGCTGGATGAACTTTGCTGTCGCGCTGGTGTTTATTGCGAGTTCATGTTTGTTTGTCTAATATTGGTTTGTCTACCCACCGTCTTGTGAATGTTTTGTAACAACTAATAATGAATCAGTCCATAGTCAGGGTAAAATGAACTAAACTTTAGTTATCTCACCAAAAGTAAATGACTTGAGAAAAATAAATAATATAAAGAAGTAAAGCAAAATTCTGGTAGTATAAATGTGCTGCAAAATGAAAATAAATAGCAAAAGAGTGTTTTTATGTTCTGCATCTGAGTGTGCAAGAAGCCCACTGTTCAGGGTGTGTGCTGTAGGTGTAAGAAGAAAAGAAGATTATATTGCTTTAAGAATCCATTCTTAAATTGTATTGCTGGTATGTTAATGTTTGTGACCTTGTATAAACCCTATGCCCCGTCCTGCGTCCTGAGACCCTCAGAGGCATCACTGCTGGTCGTAAAGACCTGCCTGAGGAGATCAGGGTTGCAAAATCTGAAGAAGGGTAATTTAGGAGCGGCATTTCAAAACAGTGCACAAACGCTATGAGACGGAATTCCCTCCTAATTCGAGAGGGGTCTGCCTGCAGACCTCCACTCTCAGGACAGTTCCGGTGCAGACCTCCACTCTCAGGACACCTCCACTGTCAGTACAGGAAGTGCACGCTAAGAATTCCAAAATAAAATCACCACTATCAGTACAGTGCCACTTTCCAAACAGGAAATGCACGCAAATACAAAATAAAATCGGATCGTGACACTTATTATATACATAATGTATATATCTATATATATAGTAATGTAGTTAATAGATATATACGGACACCTTGTATTGTAGTTACTATCAGTACAGCCGCAGCGCCACTTTCCGAACAGGAAATGCACGCAAATACAAAATAAAATCGTACTGACACTTATTATATACATAAAGTATATATAGATATATATATAAAAATAGGGACACCTTGTATTGTTTACTCTCAGTACAGCGCCACTTTCCGAACAGGAAATGCACGCTAATACAACATAAAATAGCACTGACACTTATTATCTATATATATCAGGGTTGCCAACTTTGGGTACCTGGCTGGAGTGAGATTTTGGTATCATGGGTTTGATTACACATATGCGCACAAAATGACTGCTATCGTGTCAGTAGCGGGACCTTAGCATATATATAGGATATATATACAATATATACAAATACACAATATTGGACACAGACTATAAAGGGCACACAGTTTCATTCACTAATGAAAGTCAAACACATGTTTGTTTCCACTGTTTTATTGTGTGCATAGGCCTGTCGCGATAAGCAATTACATGTAGTCGACTTATCGTACGATAAATAAAAATGAACTCGATAAATTGCCATTTAAATGAGGATGTGACTAGCAGTTTGAAAGGATGTAGGCTACTTGAATTATTATTATATATTATCATTATGTCAGTGGTCTAAAATAGTCATACAACGGTGGCGACAATATTATCGTTTATTGCAATAATTTCCGGGAAAGTGTATCCAACAAAATTAATTATTGTGAGAGGCCTATACATGAAACACACACACAAACAAATGTACAGACTTACTCCAAACTGCCAAATATGTTAATTAACACACTCTCACTCTCCTACTCTTTGAATCTATGTTGGCCTAGTAGAACAATAAGCAGCAAACTTTTACTTTTTATCATTTCTACTGGATCTTAGATCTGCGCATGCGCAATACGGGTCGGCAGTGGCCACAGAGTATTTTTGTTGGATAATCTATGGTAGGGCCGGCCCATACGTACAGTGGTGGGGCTCAAATCAATATTTGCAATGTAATTACATACACGCACCCCTTGACAGTGAAACGCCACGCGTGAGGTTTAGATTATTTCCCTGTCTCAATCCAATTTGAACTGTATGAAATAAAAAGGCACATTTGTCTTGTAGTAAATAAAAAGGGCGACCTGGACTCAATCCCGCAATTTCCCCACAAGTGAAAGAGTTGACATGCTGAAAACCCAACCCCTGCAGGGGGGTCTGGGGGGATTCTCCCCCAGGAGATTTTAAATACTAACATAAAATACATTACATTACATGTCACTTGTTAGACGCTTTTATCCAAAGCGACTTACATACTCAATACTGTGCACTGTAAAAAAAAAAAACGGAAAAAAACGGACAAAGTGCTGGTAATTTGCTGCCAGGACATTGTCCGTTATTCCACGGACACTTCCGTCAACCCTTTAACGGATATTTCTGTAGATTTACAAGACTTTTTCTGTACCATATACGGACACTTCCGTCAACCCTTTAACGGATATTTCTGTAGATTTACAAGACTTTTTCTGTACCATATACGGACACTTCCGTCAACCCTTTAACGGATATTTCTGTAGATTTACAAGACTTTTTCTGTACCATATACGGAAACTTCCGTCAACTTTATAACGGATATTTCTGTAGATTAACAAGACTTTGTCCGTAATATTTACAGACACTTCCGTCAATCCTAATATCTTTTTTCTTTTAAATCGTGGGATTAAAAATAAAAATAAAATCCTAAATAAATAACAATTACACTTTCAAGCACACTGAATAAAGCACAATATATAGAAATTGAACAAAATGTATTTATTTCTTTCCATAAAACTCAACATTCCCCGCTGCCCCAACCTGTAGGAGAACATGCAATGACAAATATCCCCCTCCCAACTTCCCTCCCCCGAACATGGGGGATTTGAACCCAAAGAATCTGTGGTGGTGGGCAATAATTGTACCCCTCGCTACCTGAGTGCCATACAAATGTTTTTTTTTTAAAAATACATTTCCATACAATTGTAAAACCCTAACATGATCATACATTCAAGTATGTAAAATAACAGCAACAATAACCTTTTTCTTAACACCATGATGTTAGAGGTCGGGCTGTGTGTACATGTGCGCCTCAAGATCAAATTAGTAGTTATAAAGCACTTATATACTAATAAAGGACTGGCTTATCTATAGCCAGTTGAGTAGCACTTGAAATGTTTGGCTCTATGAAACCTGATGTACTTATATGATTCTGTTTTCTTCAAGGTTGTGTCTTCCTGGTCGAATGTACTTATTGTAAGTCGCTTTGGATAAAAGCGTCAGCTAAATGCAATGCAATGTAATGTAATAAATTCCTCCCACTGTTTGCCACTGCTGTTGCACCCTACTGGCTCACCTGTCAGTGAGGAAGGAGGAGCCTTCATGCAGTGACGACAAAAAAAAAAAAAAAAAAGTAAACTGTTTTTTGTGTGTGTTGGGATGTTCAGTCCAAAAGTCCAGTCCAAAAAGTTCTGTTTTGAGCTTTGAGGAATGCTCACATGTGCCAGTCAAATTTCTTCAGCTCAGTCACGAGCTTCGACAGTTTTGGAGGAATGTGGTGCCGTTTCTTCCCCTTCATCTCAGCCTTGGACCCTCGGTCAGGATTCATTCCAAAGAAAACTCTAAGGAAACAGAAATATGTTTAGCTACACATGCAACTAAATGAATGAAACTGAACTAAAGAGTAACATGCCGACAAAGCTCAGATACTACTTGTCGTGTGGCTCTACAGGAGTGGAGCCGTCTAAAATAGCATACATTTGTTTTCTCCACCATGCCCGTGTGTGTGTGTCCATCTACAGCTAATGTTGCAAAAATACTACTATTACAATAACACTTTGCTCCTGTAAGCTGAGCAACTCAGACAACGTGCTGTTAAAGTCTGCTCATCACCAACATACTATACTGGAAATGTCAGCATAACCCATGCACCTGTGACTTGTGTGGATATACTGTACGTGCACTGAACGATCTCAGGGCACCGTTAACTCAGTGCATGAGTAGCACAGCTAGTAGTAGTCGCTAGTAGCCACGAGTGCTGAAAGAAGTTGTGACGATTGATAACAAAGTTTTAATCTGAAATGTATGTCTAAAATGTATTAATTATCCGTTTGTGTGTCTGTGTGTGTATATGTCTGTGCGTACTGTATATGTGTGTGCATGTGTGCGTCTGTCTGTCTGTGTGTATGTCTGTGTATATGTGTGTGTGTCTATGTATGTGTGTGTGTGTGTGTGTGTGTGTGTGTGTGTGTGTGTGTGTGTGTGTGTGTGTGTGTGTGTGTGTGTGTGTGTGTGTGTGTGTGTGTGTGTGTGTGTGTGTGTGTGTGTGTGTATCTGCGTGTGTATATCTGTGTGTCTGCATGTGTGTGCCTGTGTTTGTATACGTGTATCTATGTGTGTCTATGTATGTGTGTATGTGTCTGTATGTGTCTATGTATCTGTACAGTATGTGCATATGTGTGTGTGTGTGTATCTATGTGTGTCTATGTGTGTGCCTGTCTATGTGTGTGCATGTGTGGCTGTGTGTATGTGTGTGTATATCTGTGTGTGTGTGTCTGTGTGTGCATGTGTATGCCTGTGTATGTGTATCAATGTGTGTCTGTTTGTATGTGTGTGTGTGTGTGTTTCTGTGTGTGTGTATCTGTATCTGTGTGTCTCTGCGTGTGTCTGTGTGTATGTGTGTCTATGTATGTGTGTGTGTATGTGCGTATCTGTGTGTGCCTGTGTTTGTATACGTGTATCTATGTGTGTCTATGTATGTGTGTGTGTATATCTGTGTGTGTGTGTCTGTGTGTGCATGTGTTTGTCTGTCTATGTGTGTGTCTATGTGTGCGTCTGTCTGTCTATGTGTGTGTGTGTGTGTGTGTGTGTGTCTATGTGTGTGTATGTGTGTCTGTGTATCTATGTGTGTCTATGTATGTATGTGTGTGTGTGTGTGTGTGCGTGTGTGTGTATCTGCGTGTGTCTGTCTATGTGTCTATGTATGTGTGTGTGTAGGTGCGTATCTGTGTGTGTCTGCATGTGTGTGCCTGTGTTTGTATACATGTATCTACGTGTGTCTATGTATGTGTGTGTGTGTGTGTGTGTGTATGTATCTGTATGTGTCTGTGTATATCTGTGTGCGTATCTATGTGTGCCTGTCTATGTGTGTGTATGTGTGTGTGTGTGTGTGTCTGTGTGTATATCTGTGTGTGTGTCTGTGTGTGCATGTGTATGCCTGTGTATCTATGTGTGTATGCGTATGTGTATGTGTGTGTATGTGTCTATGTATATGTGTGTGTCTGTGTGTGTGTATGTCTGTGTATCTGTGTGTGTGTGTCTATGTGTGTCTATGTATGTGTGTGTGTCTGTGTATCTGTGTATGTGTATGTATGTGTGTGTGTATGTATATGTATCAGTGTGTGTGTGTCTGTGTGTATCTGTGTGTGTCTGTCTATGTGTGTATGTGTGTGTCTGTCTATGTGTGTGTGTGTATGTCTGCATGTGTGTGCCTGTGTTTGTATACGTGTATCTATGTATGTGTGTATATCTGTGTGCGTGTGCCTGTCTATGTGTGTGTATGTGTGTGTATATCTGTGGAGAGTTTGGGCAGCGTGAGAGCGTGAGATTGAGAGTGAAAGCGTGTGTCACACGCCAGATGCGTGAGAGTTGGCAACCCTGATATATATCTATATATTTATTTATATATATATAAATACAACATCTTGTATTTTAGTTACACCCGCTAGACAATGATGGAAGGTTCGAGAAACAACCGTGTTTGCCGGGTGCACCGCGGCGGAGGTGGGGAGGTTCCCCGGAAAATAAATAAAACCGGGGAAATGTAAAAAAGTGTCCGAAAATAGGCACTCGTGAGGCGGGCAGAGACCCCTGTCCTCCCGTTACATTCCTCCATGGTGTCATTTGAGCGAAACACTTTTACGAGAACCAGGCTGGGGGGTTCACAAGGGCTTGACCAAGGCCGACCCAAAGTGCACGGTGGTCGGACTCATCACCTCCGTGATGAGTCTTCATTGTGATTTGAAAGCTTCCATCAAACGAGTCCTTCGATGGGCGGGAAAAAATGCGTCAGAATCGTCACTTCCTGTACTGACAGTGGAGGTCATAGATATATATTATAAACACTAGATGACTCTATTGGCTGCTGGCCAATGGAGACCGACGTTGCCACTTAAAATGTTTATCTAAATCAATTAACTCACATTTTAAAATCTAATTGAATCTAATTGTTCCTGTGTGGAAAATGTCAGGGCATACGTGAACTTTAACAGTGTGCCAACTTTAAACAGGAGCGGCTCCTCTTCTATAGAAGGTCTCAGGCAGTCCTGCAACAGTGTGTCAATGAAGATGGTATTTGTTATGTTAATGTCCATGCAAAAAGACGACAAGTGTTTTCTACTCTATCCTATTCATACAAATTGCGTAATTCTTCAAGATGACGGTAAGAAATGTCAACACTTGATCTTTTACATTACAGGGAATTATGAGGATTTACACTTATCACATTTAAAAGTCTTCAGAGCTGGGGAGCTTTGGAAACCACCCAAGCGTCACACAAGAATGAATTGATGAATAAGCATGTGGATTTAAAGCTTTTCAATTGGACAGAGAGCTGAAATAATGAGAAATAAAACTCAAGCTGTATTTTTAGCTGACTTGTCCCTTCTTTCAACAGGGTCAGCAAGGACACAGAGACTTTCTCCACAACCAGAAATAGAACCAATGAGTTCTAAAATATTTCAATCTTGGAATCATATGCTTTCATTTTTTAGTTTGCCACCTTGTATTGCAACTTGGCACCAATATAAATAAAGTTGGAACGTTTTAAAGCTGCACAAGATACAAACAAGTCAAGGTCAGTAAGAACCACAGATGCATTGTTTTCACTTTAATCAACACTTTCATTTGAAAACCAGCACATACACAATACAAAAAACAACTCATAAATACAAAATAAATATACAAGTTCTGTCTAAAACATTTTAAATATGAGGCCTCATATACAAAAGTGGATTTTAATCGATCTTAAACTCTTTTCTTGTGACTTCCTTCTCATACTTGAAACTCGTGAGAAATGTCGGCCTCTTGAATTAAACTGTTCTACAATATTAGAGGCGTGGCAGAAGTTCCGCTGAATGCTCTTACAGTAAAACAAACTAATTATGTTGTTTTCTTTGCAACAAACGGTTGCAGAACTTGCAGGGCATAGATGATTTTTCTTGTAGTTTTCTAAATGTATTCTGGTACATTTTGGGGGGTTTTCCAAAAGGTTAATGTGATTTATTTAGATTTATTTATTTTCTCGTATATTTGTCATTTATTTCCGAGAAATAAAGATTTTTTCTGCTGCATTTGGGATATTTTCAACGTTATCAATATCAACGTTTTATTGTCTTTTTTTATCTCCACTATAATATTTGCATAACAGTGGTAGCTAAACATTTATAGATTTAAAGATTCATCAGTCTGTTTTTTAACTCCCCAAGTGGCTAAACTTTGAAGTTAAAACAAAGATGAAGGCATTTAAAGTGCCAACTATAATTATCCCTTACACTGTAAATCTAATCGATACGTTAAGAAAACAGGTTAGAGTTGAAACAGAAAGTGGCTCTGAAGATAACAGCACAGTTTAGGGGGGAAAAGTACAAATTCCCTTCCAAATAGCTTGAATCTCCTAAATGTATTTTAATGACACATTCTTAAATGTTAATATTCTCAAAAGTCCCTTATTATTCCAGTTATTGGATAAAAATGCCAGATACTTTTCGTCATTCAAGTGCAGTAGGTCATGAGAAATTAGCCATAATGTTAGAACATACATTTTCTACAGAAGATAGGGCCAAGGGATTTCTGACCAAAAGTGATTAAGAAAAGATTAAAGTCAGAATTCTGAATTAAATCTCAGAACAAAAACAAAAGAATGGCCATGTGGCCCTAATCTTCTTCCGTAGTTTTCTCACCATTTTTTTAAGTTCTCTTAAAAAAGGTTGATTAATCCACACTTTTATTTGCCCATGTCTTAATTATATGTAAAATCAATTAAAAATGATGTGGAAATATAATTTAAAACATCCCCTCGCTGCACAAGTTTCAGATAAAATGCTTAAGCTGGACTTTAGACGTTTCTGATAGAGTTGTGTCCGGTGATGGTGCGAAAGAGCAAACATATCATTAGGGTTGAAATATGACATATGAGCACTTAGAAGATATGAACGCTGAAAAGATGGGGCCATACTGATGTCAAGAATAAGAGCAAACACAGAAAAGAGGGATAGTCACATTTGTATACCCACTGAAAGAAAAGGATCAGAGTTAAAAGAGTTATTTGGAAGATTAAAGGTGAGGGCTGGGTCCAGGGGGGGGCAGTGGTCTCTGTAGTGCAGGATGGTTTAGTAGGGACGGCCCCGCCGCTCCTGTCTGTGGTCACCTCTGGAAATAACAACACGCTGACTCAGCAATGACAGAACAGGTGAGTCTGTGCTTGAGAGTTTTAAACAAATGATATGCTGATATACAAAACTAAAATGGGGGCTCTTAGCCACACAAATCCTTGCTGGGACAAATTCTTGGAGACCAGCCCTTTTTTCTCTCTTGAAAAGTGTTGAAATCGGAGGGAGAGCTAGTTAACGTTAGCTGTTAGCAGTCATGGGCAATACAGTCCTGCTTTGCTAAATAACAACATTAACACCTAGTAGGGATTCCATTGAGTTCCATTATAATACATTTAATGTCATTTTAGTAAAAATGTATTTGTTTTTTTAAATCAGTCTTTGTCCCCATGTCACTCATGTGATTATATTCACAATGATAACACACAATGATTCCTGATAATAAGAATGGACCACTAGAAACTGAGTGTTAATGTTATTCACATTGGTGCATCCACACAAGATTCCCTTTATTGCTCGACATTATAGCAAAGTCTAGATTGAGCTTGATTCCATAATACAGCCATAAAAAAAACTTTTCACAAACAGAATCAAGGGTGAAACATATCATAATAATTCAACATAGACGAGCGCAAAAAAAGATAAAAATAACTGGAACTGGAAAATCCTAACTTAAATTGCTGCTGTTTCAATTTTATTTTAAAGTATTAAAGTACTTTAAATCCCAACAATTTAAATCTATTCAAACAACAGTGTAGGACTAATTGGTTGGTAATATCTGGAACTCAGTATGTGAACATCATGTTTGAGTGTATCTAACCTTGCGTCCATCTTTCCAGGCCCGTATCCTCCGCGCTCGCCTCCTCCTCGGGCCCCCCGCGCTCGCCGCCTTGGCCCCTGAAGCCACCCCGGTCGAACCCCCCTCTGCGCTCGCCTCCTCCATAACCTCCTGACAGACGAACACGCAATTTGGTGACAAGTTGTAAACTTTTGACCGTTTACACTGCGGAAAAATGTGTCTGTCGCTGCGGGGTTGACTTGCAAGTGAGTCAACAGCTACATTCAGTAATATTAATGATAAGGCTGCAGGAGTCTTACCTCTTTCCATTGGGGACACCCCCCCGGCATCCTCAGGTTTCGGGGCCTTGCACTGGTTGCAATCATTACGCCACGAGAAGTTAAGGTTGCCACAGTTGCTGAGGAGAAATGTGCAGCAAGGACATACATTCAGATTCTGCATTTTTATTACACCACACAATAAAATAAATCTCCTCTTTGTGCATTAAGTTGTATTATGAATTATAAACAAAGTGTATGAAATCATGTAGTAAAAGCTCTGATCCTTGTGCAGCGTAGACTTTTTTTTTTTTTTTTAAATGTCCACACCCCTGTAGAAGAGTTAAAATCATAAATTCCAGACTCGCGGGTTTGAACACTCTTCCTCTTCTTCTCCTTCTCCTCCTCCTCCTCCTCCTCCTCCTCCTCCTCCTCCTCCTCCTCCTCCTCCTCCTCCTCCTCCTCCTCCTCCTCCTCCTCGACCCATCGGACCTGCAGGGAGCACAGAACCACACCAGTCAGATCTTCTGCTACTTTACCCGCAACACTTTCACCTGTTTAATGACCTGTGTGTGGGTTTATAAGAGAGACATGTGACTGCAGACAGGAAGGTATTGCAAATGAAGAAAAGCAAAAGGAGATTCTGGTAATATAATCTTGTAATCTACCTTTTCTAGAGTCAAGAAGGAACAAATTAGGCGGAACCTCAAGACAACATAGTCAAAATAGTTTATAGGCACGCGAAGGATTTGTACAATATTCAAAATTGGCTTAGAAATATGAATATTTGAAGATATACTTTTTTGGCAACCTGGAAAACTTCTCTACTGAGAAAGGTCCCAGTGATACAATGGAAAGTTATTGAGCATCTGCCTAGTGGAATATAAGAGAGAAACTTCCTCTGGAGGAAACTTTGGGATTTTAGCCTTTGCAGACCATTTACATGCACAAAAACCTATATCACACTTTACAGGAAAATGAAATTAGGGTCGTTTAACAGAATGCCAGCCTTCAAAAAATAAATGTAGGTTTAAGGAGAGGCTCACCTCCTCGCCCTCGACCCCCCCTCATACCACCTCGGCCTGCGAAGTCAGCTCTGCGGGTGGCAAAAGAAACCTTGATAGGATTTTCATTGAAGTCTTTACCTGTCGGGAAAAAAAGAGACAAAAAAGATAATAAGTTGAGACAAGAAACAAAGGAGCCGGCAGAATAACACTTAGAAATCTGAACAAGCAAAGAATTTAGGCTGGAATTCATGTCTGTCTGCAACAGAGCCCAATTAGTTCCTAGTGTGAAGGGGAAGGGAGTTTTACCACTCTCAAAAGTCAAGTTTGACGACTCCTGCAGTTCTCTGTAGTTCCCTAAGCTCAATTAAGTGGTTGACTAAGACCCCGTTTACACGAGGACGAAATGGGTTGTATCCGCATAGTTTCTCTTGCGTATAGCCCTTTCGTTTACACGAGGCCGTAACAAAACGATAGAAACGGACCCTGCAAACGATAACGGGTCCCAAGGTGGATAGATCTGCAAACGGAACGCTCTGGGGGGTCAAGCGGCTCGGTGTTTACGCCTCTATATGATCATTTTCTGATAACGATGAAATAGCCCCGCCTCCCTCTCCCCACCTCTCCTGCTCAGAGATCAGCTGCTGGGCTGTCAGAAGAGGGGGAGGAAAAGAGAGGCTCCGTTTATTATTCTTATATTATTATATAGAGTCGTTATCAATTTGTTTTAAAGCTCAATAAATAACAAAGAAGACCTCTGACCGGCACTTTTCAAATTTTGTACGGAAGATTTAAACTTTAACGGACATGTTGACCGGCGAATTTTTTTTTTAACAGAAACTCTGCCGCACGGTTCCCTCGTCCCTTGGAAGAGGCGGAGAGGTGGGTGTTTTTCATCTGCTGGTGGACTACCGGAGAGATTTACAGCAGGAGCAAACGCCGTCCACCGGAGAATAAGCAGAAGGGCAACCATGGCAACCATACTCCGGGGTCTTCTTCGCTGCTTTTGGTGTATTTTGTGGCGGCAGCAGCGCCACTTACAGGCCCGGCATATGTACTACAGCGTTTCCAGCGGTCTCGTGTGAACGGACACGTTAATTGAGCCGAATGCGTGTGAACGGAAGACTTTTTTGAAAACGCATATGGTGCGTAAACGCAAACGTTCCAGTGTGCAATTCGATTTTGACAGGATAACAACGGGTGACTTCTAGAATTGTGTGAGTAATATTCTGTTTTTAGACTTCTCTGTTTCAGTGTGTGTACTCTGTATAAATGCTCTGTAGTTGATCTGATTGAAATTGTGATTTTAAATCTCAAAACCGCTACAGTATCTGTCAGGCAGAAACTTGGGACAAGTAATTTGACTGAAACCTTAAAACTGAACTAACTGACTGCTAGGGTTAACTTTGATTTAAACATTTGTAGAATACTAAGAGCTTTATTGAGTTGGTGTAACTATATTAAGGGTTAAACTCATAACTTTATAACTTAGGGTTTAATGTAATTGTAAAACCATTGTGCCACTGAAAAGACAATAACAACTCAGGAGGGAGCCAGTCTAGATTTCCTTTTGAGGGCCACCAGCTGCAGAGAGTTACCTAATTAAAGGGACGTGGCCCCACAGCTGTGAGAACTCAGCAATCAGGTGTCCATTTTAGGTAGCACTTTTCTGGAGCGTCAGACGAAGACTGACAAAGACAAAGGAGTCCTGCTGGAGTCAAAGACTGACAAAGACAAAGGAGTCCTGCTGGAGTCACGAGGGAGGCAAAGAGGAGGCAAATCCTACTCTGATTGAGCCAAGTGGTGGTGTTTTATTTTATTTTTGTTTTTTTAGCCCCTCATGCTATAATTATATGTATTTTCTCCATTCCTGTTTATGTGTCTTCTCGCAATTATCACTGGCCCCGTGTATCTCCTAATCGATATAACCGGCCTGCTCTCGTCGCTCCACTGACATCCAACATCTAGTTTCAGGCGGCCTGTGGAACTGCCAGTCAGCTGTTCCTAAGGCTGACTTCATCTCTGGCTACGCTTCCCTGCAGTCTCTAGATTTCCTTGCTCCCACTGAGACGTGGATTACTCCATTCAACACATCCACCCCAGCAGCTCTCTCCACAGCATATTCCTTCTCCCAAACACCCAGACCCACTGGCAGAGGAGATGGCACTGGTCTCCTGCTCTCTCCCAAATGGAGCTTTTCCCTCTTCAAGCTACCTAACTTCACTCCTTCCACCTTTGAATTCCATGCCGTCACAGTAACCCATCCTATACAATTAACCATTGTTGTTCTCTACCGTCCACCAGGCGCCTTGGGGGACTTCTTGGAGGAGTTAGACCATCTCCTCTCACACATCCCTGAAACTGGCCCTCCCGCTGTACTTCTCGGAGACTTCAACCTCCAGACCGGGAAGATAGACGAACTAACATCTCTGTTAACCGCCTTTGCTTTCTCACTGTCTCCGTCCCCACCAACTCATAAAGCTGGCAATGTCCTTGATCTCATATTCTCAAGGAACTGCACTACTTCTAACCTCTCTGTAAACCCGCTCCACACATCCGATCACTTCTTCATTTCATTCTCTCTACCCCTTTCCAAACATAACGAACTAATCTCTTCGCATCCTGCACCTATCCGCCACAACCTTCGTTCCCTCTCCCCCTCTACCTTTGACTCATCGGTGCTCTCAGCCCTCCCTTCCTCTGACTCGTTCCAACTCCTGCCTCCAAACTCTGATGCAGAAACTCTCCTCTCTACTCTCTCATCCTCTCTGGACTCTCTCTGTCCTCTCACATCTCGGCAGGCTCGTCAATCCCCTCCTGATGCACTGCGTGCCAATAGAACCATCCTTCGGGCAGCAGAGCGGAAACGGTGGAAATCCAAACACCATGACGACCTCCTAACCTATCAGGCTCTCCTCTCCTCTTTCTCTGCTTTGATCTCTCAGGCAAAAAGCACTTTCTTTCAAGATAAGATCCAATTCAATCCTATTCCAATCCCAATTTTTTTTCCATCTTCTCCACCCTCTTGGACCCCCCCAAAGCCCCTTCCCCCTCCTCCCTTCTGTCAAGCGACTTTGTTAACCACTTTGAAAAAAAGGTTGATGATATTCGCTCTTCTTTTTCTGACTCACCTTTCACCCACACACTAACCTCATTTCCCCCTCTCTCTCCAAGTGAGGTTCTTACCCTCATCACTGTACCCTGTATGCCAAGGCAGGTCTGCCTTCACTAACTGTACGGAGGCTCAGTCATTGGTACATGTTCATCTATAAAGCCATGTTGGGTAAACTATACCTTTTTATATCTGCTCTCTGATCTCTCGACGAATTGAAAGTACGTATTGCCTGAGATCTCATGATGTTGTTTTATTAAATGTGCCAAGTGCTAGGACTGTCTTAGGGAAGAAAGCTTTTAGATGTGCAGCTCCACTAAATTGGAACAGTCTGCAAACCTGTTTAAAACTGAGCACTTTGGTTCCCCTGCATCACTTTGAAACTCGGCTGGGTGACATGCTGCTTGATACTCATGGTACCTGTCACTGTAAATAGAGTTTTGTAAACTGTACCCTGTACATTATGTTGTCATCCTTATTGTTGTTCTGTTGTTTTTATGTTACATGTGTAACTAATGTCCTGCAGGTCACCCTTGAAAAAGAGATCTTTTGATCTCAAGGGGCTTTCACCTGGTTAAATAAAGTGTACATTTGTTTGAACAGTAGTGCAAGTTTCAGTTTAAAAATAAAGAACTCTGACATTTTGAATAATTAACTGTATTAAACAGTTAAAAATAAACCGTACACTCAGATGGCCATATTATCTATAATGGCTGATGTCAAACAAAAAGGTTTCATCAAGCTGTAAAACTAAAAAGGATGTCTTGATAATAATAAGAAAGTGTTTCAAGAGCGCAAAGTCGTTGAAAAACATATGCCAAAAGCTTCCGTTATTTATTTTTGGTCTCTCGGCTCTCATGTCTATTGGCTTCTTAAAAACAGCGGGGATCAGCTGTTGAACAGCTGTTGTCTTTTTCCGGGCTCCGGTGATTGGCAAATCTGGGTGATGCCTTCTGATATGATTTAGCATGTTTGGCGTGTGTTTCCATTAGCATACCGCACCGCTGTCTAACAACGCCGACACACCGTCCTCGTCCGATCCACTACTCGCACACCTCATCGTTATTGTAGTCCACAGGGAACCCGAAATGTTCCCACACAGCTGATTTAAAAGAAGCAGGTGGGTTCTAGCTCCTGTGTGTTATCTGAACTCACCATACTAACTTTTATTCTTCTTGTATTTTGTTCGTTTTGTTGTTGTGTTTCTTCTTGTTCTTCATTTGTTGTTTAAGGGCGGCTGGCAAACAGCTTTTAGGCGCAATATCGCCTCCTGGATTATATATAGTGTAGTGGATACTGCCCTGAATTACTTTTTTTCCAGTCGTAAAAAAAAAGGCGTATTCGCCATGTGACTGCATGTGCCGAACCGTGACGTCCGAACCGTGACGGTACGGGACAAATACGGATACCGTTACACCCCTACTCAGTGATGATACTTATATTTCTAGAATCTGTGGAATCTCAGCTTGTTAGCATACGCTTGTTTGTGCATATCCGATAAGTATATCGATTGATTTATACCTAGAGTGCGTTAGCATTTTTTCGCTCAGGGCTCATTTAGACGCTTCTTGTGAGACTTGTGTTTTGTTTCGGTAAACATGGTTCATATCATCAGTTAACTGAGTTTCTTCCTGTTAAATTAGCAGGACACATGAATAGTTTATTACATTTTAAGAAGCCCTGAGACACAGTTTCGTGAGAAAAAATACGGGGAAAAACCTTACCAGGTCATTTTGAGTGTTCCCAAAGCCCCGGTGTTCTGCAGTTTGTGTGGGCCTACTGTACTGTTGCACAGTTTATGCTGTAGAAACTATGTCCAGGACAAGGTGTTTGGAAGTTTTGGAAGATTCATAGCTAACCACACTGAAGATTATGGAGGTATTGATCAGTCTTCTCATATTTTTAAGCCTCAATTTGTCCTTTTCCCCCTCCTCCCCCTCTAACATCCCCAGAAGTCATAATTTAAGGGGTCTTTTCTCAATTTTTTTTTACTTCAACTCAAAATATATTGTTCGATCCATCTTACTATTGATCTGATGCTTGATAAAGACAAACAGCTCACCATTGAACCAGTCGATGGCAGCCTTAGCAGAGGGGGGGTCATCAAAGGACACGGTGGCCTCCCCCTTCAGCTTCCCCGTCTCTCTGTCTGTGTACAGGTTGATCATGGGCAGGCCCGTCTTCTTGTTGATCTGAGAGGCAGATAGGCACAATGCAATGATTCAATTAGGTCACGATACAACTCTGAAAAAAATTAAGAGACCACTCCAATCTTAAATCTCAATCTCTACATGTATGGCAGCCATTCCATTCCAGTGTCTGTTGAATCCCAACACAGAGAAATGTTGTCAGTAGTTTATAGAATAAAAGGAAAAAATACATTCATGTTACTCAAACACATAAATAGTAAAACCGGAGAAACTGATAAGGCTTCAGTAGTCTCTTAATTTGTTTCAGAGCTGTAATTATCCGGTTAAATGGAGTCACAAATATTGGCATTTGTGTGTCAGGAGGTTCAGTAATACAATTGTTTTAGAACTACTGAATTTGTACAGCAAACTATTGAAATCTTACATCAAGTCTTGAGTTTCATCAGTCTTAAAAGGGGCCCTATTATGCCTTTTTGTGTGAAATCATCAACATGTAACATTAGCTTCTATTGGCAAGCGCTTCAACACATTGTACGTGATAAGCTAAAGGGCTCTGGTTTCAGACAGAGGGGGAGAAGAGGTGCTGGAGCACAGGCAGTATGAGAACAATAAAGAGCTTTTTGAACATGAAAGCATGGAGACATGTCACAGTAGAGACACAGAATACTAATGTGAACCTGAAAATGAGCAGAATAGTTTTCTGAGACATAAGCCTTTCTTGAACGTTTTAATAAAAATTTGTAATAATAAAGATCTGAATTAGTTAATCATTTTGTTGCAATTAGAGTTTTTATTTTAAGAAGTTATTGTGTTTTTTTAGGCCCTGAAACATTAAGCCTATTAGCAGCAGGAGTAGTGATCATGTTCAGCGAATCAGTACACGGGAAGATAAAGGAAAATTAGGAAAACGAACAAACAACTTAAGTCAAAAGGGTACACAGAGTCTTTTGAACTATTTATATCTTTATCTCATCTGTTCATTCTGATACTTGCATATTTTCACAATGACATGGCCATCTGTAGTGAAGCTGAGCGATGAGGGCGAGTGGTGTAAACATGTTTTAATTTGTTTATTATAACAACAGCTTGTATTTCTACAGTCCTACATTTTCAGGTTTTCCATTTTTGACTGATGAATACAGACTACGCAGGTGAAAATCTTACCTGATTGTTTGCTGATAGCTGTAGACTTTCCCTTTGTTTAAATGGGAATTTTTGGCAACTTCACTTGTACTCTTTAAATGTGTCTAACATCAACATGAAATGTTAAAGCGTTATCATTAGGGCCCTTAACGACACCGTACCTCCTTCTACCGTCTGTTAGTGTAAATACATACATAAATATATATACTTATATATGACTTGATTGACACACACATGCAGCACTGTAGAGCTACCTTAATGATCCCGATCTGCTTAAAATAGTCTGCCACTGATTCCACGGTGTAGTCGTCTCCCAGGCCCTGCACGAAGATGGTGTTGTTATCAGAGTTATCCTGGTCCTGCACTGTGGGACCATAACAGGGGAAGGTGTTAAGAGAGGCTAACAGGGCAGTGAACATTACACTACTTTACATCACATTTCATTGCATTTCTTTTTGTATTAATTTACTATTTATAGATTTTTTTTTTCCATTCAGTACAAATTGTTACGACTGGGTGAAGCAGGTAGGACTCAAATGCAGAATAACGAAAAGCGAGCTTTATTAAATAATAAAGCTGTGGCAAAAACAAGGCAGAATCCAAAATATCCAATAAAGCTGCACAAGGAACACAGACCGTGAAATAACATGGAGGGGAAACAATGAACCGACATGGAGCACAGGGGAAGACTAGACTAAATACACAGAAGGGTAATCACAGAACAAGACACAGCTGGGCAGGGGAGGAGAAACACAAGGACAACAGGTGAACACAATCGGGTAATCAGGGAGGGAAACAGACAGAAAGCAGACAGGCAGGAAACGGGGGTGAACACTTTACACAATAAAACCCAAAGACAAGAAAAACACCAACACAGACAAAACTACAAACGTGACATAACATGAGAATCGTGACAGAACCCCCCCCTCAAGGGACGGATCCCAGACGTCCCAAAAAAAAAAAAAAGTCCAGCAGGGTGGGTGGAGGGGGACCGGAGGGAGGACACATAACTAGGGCCAAGAAAGGGTGGGTGGAGGGGGTCTGGAGGACGGGTGGAGGGCAGACGGCCCGGGGGAAAGGCAGAGACCAAGGAGGGGGTCTCGGGCGGAAGGCCCAGGGGCAAGGCAAAGACCAAGGAGGGGGTCCCGGGTGGACGGCCTGGGGGCAAGGCAAAGTTCAAAAAGGGGCGAAGGCCACAGCACTCAGGGGGCCGAGCATAAGGGCGAAAGCAGCGGCAGGAAGAGTCAGGGGGCCGGGCCCGAGGACGAAGACCGCGGCACTCAGGGGGCCGGGCTCGAGGGCTAAGACCGTGACTCTCAGGGGGCCGGGCTCGAGGGCGAAGAACGAGGCTCTCAGGGGGCCGGGCTCGAGGGCGAAGACCAGACAGCTCCGGAGGCCGGGCAGGACCCGGTGTCGGCCGAACAGGAACCGGAGCCAGTGGGACAGGCTTCGGCAGGATCCCCCACGGAAGAGGACCAGGAGTTGGCAGGACCCCCGGTGAACAGGTGATGGTGGGGCCTCCAACGGAACAGGACAAGGGGTTGGCAGGACCCCCGGCAGAAGAGTTGTCGGCGGGACCCCCAGAGGAACAGGACATAGGATTGGCAGGACCCCCGGCAGGAGAGCAGTCGGCGGGACCTCCAACGGCACAGGACATAGGGTTGGCAGGACCCCCGGCAGAAGAGTAGTTGGCAGGACCCCCGGCAGGAGAGTAGTCGGCGGGACCTCCAACGGGACAGGACAAGGAGCTGGCAGGACCCCCGGCAGAAGAGCAGTCGGCGGGGCCTCCAACGGCACAGGACAAAGGGTTGGCAGGACCCCGGCAGGAGAGCAGTCGGTGGGACCTCCAACGAGATGGGACAAGGAGCTGGCAGGACCCCCGGCAGGAGAGCAGACGGCGGGACCTCCAACGGACAGGACAAAGGGTTGGCAGGACCCCCGGCAGGAGAGTAGTCGGCGGGGCCTCCAACGGGACAGACATACGATTGGTAGGACCCCCGGCAGAGGAGTAGTCGACGGGGCCTCCAACGGGACAGGACATGGAGTTGGCAGGACCCCCAGCGGAACCTCCAACAGACCAGGACATTGGGTAGGGACTTGAGACGTGACTCGAGAGGGGAACTAGAGACGGAACTCCAGAGGGGACTAGAGGAGGAACAAGAGGAGGGACTAGAGGAGGGAACTCGAGAGGGGACTTGAGAGGGGAACTAGAGAGGGGACTCGAGGAGGGACTAGAGCAGGGACTAAAGGAGGGACCTCGAGAGGGGACTGGAGAAGTGACTAGAAGAGGGACTAGAGATGGGACTAGGGAATTGACTAGAGGCGGGACTTGAGTAGGAACTAGAGATGGAACTCGAGAGGTGACTGGAGAGGGGACTCGAGAGGGAACTGGAGATGGGACTAGAGAAGGGACTAGAGAAGGGACTTGGGAAGGGACTAGAGAAGGGACTTGGGAAGGGACTAGAGAGGTGACTAAAAGGGGGACTGGAGAAGGGACTAGGAAGTGACGAGAGGTGGGACTGGAGAAGGGACTAGGAAAGTGACCTGAGGAGGGACTAGGGAAGGGACTAGAGAAGGGACTAGAGGAGGGACTATGGCAGCTGGGACCAGGACTGGGGCCGGAACCATGGCTGCTGGGGCCAGAACTGGGGCTGTAACCATGGTTGCTGAGGCCGGAACCAGGGCCGGAACCATGGCCGCTGGGGCCAGAACCATGGCTGCTGGGACCGGCACTGGAGCCGGAGCCGCTGGAGTACGGGCTGGAATCCTGGCCTTGCATCTTCCAGAGACCTTTTGGAGGCTCCGTGGACCTCCAAACGCCAGACGGGTTCCTGAGAAAAGGTCTGAGGTTGGAACTGGAGCCGCTGGAACCGGAACCGAGGCCTGGACCATGGCTGTGTGGGCCAGGTAATCGAGCAAGGAAACATAGCTCTGCGGGCCGGTACTGGTGCATGGATCCATGGCTGTGGAAACCGGAACTGAAGCCGGGATCATGGCTGTTGGAGCACGGGCTGGAATCCTGGCCCTGCGTCTCCTAGAGGCTCTTTGGAGACTCCGTGGACCTCCAACAGGACCGTAGTCGGATCCGAGGAAAGGGTTAGATGCGTCGGACCAGTCCTCAGGACAACTTGTGAAAAGCTGTAACCACTCCGGCAACGAACTCCTCAACCAAGGTATTTCGGCCACCTCCATTCGTGCCCTCTCGAGAATAGCCTCTTTGTCCTTTCTAGAAGAAGTTCCTTTCCACTCGGCATGATAACATTGAAGGGAAAAGTCTAGATCGAACAGATCTAACTCAAAATCTTCCATATCCGCTGGGTCCATTTTTGGTCGGTTCATTCTGTTACGAATGGGTGAAGCAGGTAGGACTCAAATGCAGAATAACGAAAAGCGAGCTTTATTAAATAATAAAGCTGTGGCAAAAACAAGGCAGAATCCAAAATATCCAATAAAGCTGCACAAGGAACACAGACCGTGAAATAACATGGAGGGGAAACAATGAACCGACATGGAGCACAGGGGAAGACTAGACTAAATACACAGAAGGGTAATCACAGAACAAGACACAGCTGGGCAGGGGAGGAGAAACACAAGGACAACAGGTGAACACAATCGGGTAATCAGGGAGGGAAACAGACAGAAAGCAGACAGGCAGGAAACGGGGGTGAACACTTTACACAATAAAACCCAAAGACAAGAAAAACACCAACACAGACAAAACTACAAACGTGACATAACATGAGAATCGTGACACAAATAAAACAAAAACAAAGAACATGCCTTAGCATATGCCTGAAATCCCCAACGTTTTTTTAATAAGGAAAATAAAGCAGGAAAATCTAAAATAAATAATTGTATTATTGTTTAATAATACATGTATAGTATATGCATTCATTTTACTTTTTAAAATATGTTCTATCACTGGTCATTGTAATATGTCGTTTATGCTATAATCTCTTTTATCTTGTGTAACATTTTAATAATGTGTATAATTATTTGTGTGCATCTTTAGACGTATATTACTTTTTTATTATGCACATATTGAATATTTTAGTAGATTAAATATTCTTATTACACTGTAAATTGGGTTTATTTAGAAAAAACTAATGTTAAAAAAAATGTACTTTTGGACAATTGATCTAGTTAAAAACACGAATGGCTTTAAAATGTCTGTAGAGAGTGGGACAAAACAAAACAATAGAAAACTTACTGAAGCTGGGTCCTCCATGTCCATGCACTGGGTCTCTTGGTCCTTAAGAGGACACAAATCTGAGATTAATCAAGGTAAAAAAACACATGATAAACAACACATTAACACCTCACACATAGTGAACATTCTTAATCCATGCTCCCTCTATTTGCCCATAGAGCAGTACCAATTTTTACTTTATGGCCACTGTATGTAGAGATATGATCTCAGGAGCATGACAGCCTGTGTAATTATCAGAAAACAACAAGCATGTTAACAGTAACACCCTGTCTTTTAACCGTGACAATGTGTCATACTGTCTCTGGTTGACAAGACAGAGGACGAAAATAACCTGATTTTATCTTACCATACAAACAATGCAAAAAACAAGATTGGACACATTGTTGAGACACTGCCTTTAAGTCGATGTTGTACCACCTCTCTTCTCACAGTGTAACATTTCATTGGTTTCGTTTGTTGATTCAACACAGCCAATAGGATGGGCCCTTGTATTTTATGTTTAAACAATTCATTAAAAAAAGAAATGTGTTGAAGCATGATAAATAATTTCCCTTTGCACAACATGACCAACTCTTGGAACCAAGTCCAACTCATTGCAACAAAATCCCTTTTTTTGAGTTTGTACAACTGACACAGTAATCCATGTCATTCAATCCCTTTACTTCTTTTCACACAGCAGAAGAGAAGATTCTTTGAAATGTTCACAGGAAACGCTTCTCATTCTCAGACTGATTTGAAAGTGTTTTTGTTATTTAGTACAACATGACCCTCTCACAAAACCAACTTCCATTGTTGAGGACCTTAGGAAATTCTAATGTGTCTTAAAGGTCCCATGTCATGGCCATTTCCACTGATCATAATTCCATTGTTGAGGTCTACTAGAATAGATTTATACTGTGCAATTTTCCAAACTCACATTGGTTTCGCATACAGCATCTCTGTAAAGTATGTGTATTCAGCAGTATTCACTCTCTCCACTAAACGGCTCGTTGCAGCTCTTGCCCCCCCTCCCTGTGAGCCCAGTGTGCTCCGATTGGTCGGGACCAGTCGGGAGGTTGTGAATCGCGCTGAGCTCCGTGGAGGTGTGATTTCCTTGTTTAGCGATACACAGCGAAACACAGCCAAACTCACCCTGAGCACACACAAAGTCACAGCCGAAGTAAAAACAATAAGTGTGGCTTGATATTGAGTAAGAAAAAGGTTGATAAACGCTGTGAGAATGGGTCTGTGGAGAGAATTTTGCACGATCCCAACTGTCTGTTATCAGCCTGCAGCCAGGGAGGAGAAATCAGCTGAGCTGCCTGCACTGAGTGAGTGAGGAAGTCCGTGGATTATTCAATTTGGACCAATCAGTGGGGGCTTAACGTAACGGCTCTGCGGTCCATTTCGTTCCGGGGACGACATGACATCATGATGTACCCGGAAGAATCAAATGGACAGTGACGTATCTCCAACGAGGCGTTTTGGGGAGGTATTTTCTGTGTTAGAGTTTTACTCCCTACATGGTGTACTTTGAGGGTTTTGACTCTGCACACCGTTTACATGCATAAAAACCTTCATAACACACAAGGGGGCGGGTAATAACTGGAAAAGCATGACATGTCACCTTTAAGACCTGTATCCTTTTCGAAGATCGACTTTCGAAAAGGTTGGCAGGTTATTTACGCCAGCTTCAGGAACTAAAATGTTCCTACTGTAAAACAAGACTTTGCATTGTGATGAGAAGCCGAAGCCAAACCCCTTTCCATCAACGCAACTTCAGAAATGACTGTGAAACTGGACCAACCCTTTTTCGCAGCAACACAGAGGTCACCTATTGAAAACCTGTGATTCTTCTTTACGTTCCAGAAATGTCACTAAGCCCACTGCACTATTCTTGGCATCATATAGGATGATGCATAATTGCCAAGAAAAAAAGCCATCTTCAAAAGGGACACACCTTTTCTCAGATAAAACCATGTGTCCAGGTATCAAAGATAAAACTCTAGATTTCAAATTGAATGGTCTCGTGTCACTATTTAAATATACGGAGGTTGCTTCTTCAATTCTTTTTTAAAGCCTTACATAGATAAAACATTTTTCAACAATCTATCTATAATAAAGTTCATTACAATAACACTTTAACCCCTAAAAGTTGAACAAACATTTTGAACTGTAACTACACGCTCAAAAACTAATAATAAAGCTAATATTGTTTTCTTTTGAAAGACACCTTTCTTTATTTCTTTGTTTGATGCTGCTTTTTATTTTTCATCTCCTCTATCCAGGAGTGGACTTATAAAGCAGAAGGTACAGAACCACAACCAGTAGGATTATGAAGGATGCTTTCCACCAAAGCAATAAACTATTCCATCGCTGCACTCTCTCTTTTTCTCTTAATTAAAAGCTGTATCCTTTTATGGAGAATGTTATGTTATGCACTTTCCAAAACAATGTCCTGCAAATACTTCTAAATAAAAGTTTGGTAACACTTTATATTAAGGTACACAAATTAACCATCAACTAGTTGTTAATTAACATGCATATTAGCAGTATATTGGCTCTTTATTAGTCATTATAAAACACTTATTAATGCCTTATTCTACATGACCATATTCTACAAGTAATAAGCCATTAGTTGAGAGTTTTTCCTCAATAACCCTCTAATTAGTGCTTATTTATCGCAAGTAAGGAAGTTGTTGTACATGAGTTTTGGTCTTAATATGCTCTGTTCAATATGGGTCTAATAAGGCAGTAGTACCAATAGCAATTCTCCCATAATAACACTGAACAAATATGATCTATTCTTACGTAACAATCCATGAAACTATAAGTGTTAATTGTGTCTAAATAACTCAAAATTAGATATTTATATCTAAGAATATGTTTTGGGGTATTGACAGTTCAGCTACCAATAGCAGTATGTTTCATATTTATATTTTTGTAAAATGTGTACTGAAGGTTAGACAGGAAACCGGGTACAGGAAGTAGGATAAAGTGAACTGAATAGCATGGTGTCTGTACCATATGTGTTCGGGGTACCATATGTGTTCGGGGTC
Organism: Pseudochaenichthys georgianus; assembly: GCF_902827115.2. Taxonomy (NCBI): domain Eukaryota; kingdom Metazoa; phylum Chordata; class Actinopteri; order Perciformes; family Channichthyidae; genus Pseudochaenichthys; species Pseudochaenichthys georgianus. Next base: position 7,330,721 of record NC_047510.2, read on the forward strand.
CGTCTCTTACCAATGACGTCACGACGTCAATGACGTCACGCATTGTGATTTTGCGATTTCCCCGCAGGCTAGGCAGTCAAGAATATTCTAATTAGCTTCGGCTTGATGTGGAGATGTGATTTGATGTGTCGTTTGTCCCCCAACTATTCAGGGGAGTAAGCCAAGCACTAGGCCCTGTGTAAATTAAGAGGCTGATCTAGGGCACTTTTGTCCACTTTCCCTGGTGCTAGAAACTCAAGTCAGAAATCCCTGGAATCGTCTCAGAGAGTAGATGATCAGTGGGGCCTTGTTTTTACTGAAACATGATGTTTTTCGATGTATATTTCCATTGAAAATGCTAACCGCTAGCCGCAAAGCTAGCATCGCAGCCACTGCTCCGTTTTCGGAGACTTTGCACACGTTTTTCACAAACATTTTCACACGCTAGGAGTATGGGAGTACTTCCATTTGCTTCGTCTTGGTCTGTAGATGTGATTTGATGTGTCGTGTGTCCCCCAAACATAACAATCGACAGTGTAAACATAATTATGTAAATAAGCCAATTTGTGTTCTGTGAAACGGAAAAGGATTTCACATTGTTTTTGTTACTTCCGTTGCAGTGTCTTAAATGTAATTTAGGTTAACTTCCTGTATGAAGGTGTTGCTATGGAAACAACATGACGGAGAAAAAAGTAATATCTTCTACATATAATAACAGACAAAGTAAAGAATGAAGTGTAGGCTATGTTTAAATGTTCGGAATTTGACCGTGTATGATGGTCCTCTTGAGTTGCCGTACAGCCAATGCCGTACAGCCACTGCTCCGTTTTCGGAGACTTTGCACACGTTTTTCACAAACATTTTCACACGCTAGGAGTATGGGAGTACTTCCATTCACTTCGTCTTGATCTGTAGATGTGCCCCCGAGCACCCCTGGGTAAATTACCGTACAGCCAATCACAATGCGTGACGTCATTGGTAAGAGACGGACCCTGAACACATATGGTACCCCGTGTCACTACCCGATCCGTCCCCCTGCCCGATCGGTACTGCGCATGTGCGAGATGGTCCGCCATATTGGACAACTCCGGACGGCAACACAAGATGGACACTTGACACAGTGGCTTTTAGCAAAGCTCAAAAAGAAAACTCGAGTTATTGTTATTACAACGTGACTTCACTATTATTTAACAACTCTTTTTATTGGGTTCTTTTATTTGGGGTTAAGTACATTGTCAGAATAAGTGAGAAATGGATTTAACTTCTGTTAGACAGCTATCATACTTAATACATATTTACTGTGAATGTATGCAAAATGTATGGCATATGGCTGTCTAACAGAAGTTAAATTCATTTCTCACTTATTCTGACAATGTACTTAACCCTAAATAAAAGAACCCCATGAAAAGAGTTGTTAAATAATAGTGAAGTCACGTTGTAATAACAATAACTCATCTCTCTCGGTTTTTCTTTTTGAGCTTTGCTAAAAGCCACTGTGTCAAGTGTCCATCTTGGGTTGCCGTCCGGACTTCCGGACCACCTCGCACATGCGCAGTACCGATCGGGCAGGTGGACGGATCGGGTAGTGACACCCCGTGTCACTACCCGATCTGCAGCTCTGCCCGATCTGCAGTGCGCATGTGCAAGATGGTCCGCCATATTGGACAACGCCGGACGGCAACCGAAGTAGGACAACATTGACACAGTTGCTTTTGGCAAAGCTCAAAAGGAAAACTCGAGAGAGATGAGTTATTGTTTTTACAACGTGACTTCACTATTATTTAACAACTCTTTTTATTGGGTTCTTTTATTTGGGGTTAAGTACATTGTCAGAATAAGTGAGAAATGAATTTAACTTCTGTGAGACAGCTATATGCCATTTTTGCACACATTCACAGTAAATGGCTTATTTGTAGAATATGGTCATGTAGAATAAGGCATTAATAAGTGTTTTATAATGACTACTAAAGAGCCAATATACTGCTAATATGCATGTTAATTAACAACTAGTTGATGGTTAATTTGTGTACCTTAATATGAAGTGTTACCAAAAGTTTTGTTTTAACAATCTAAAGGCTCTTAAGGTGCGTTCACACCGGACGCGATGCGATGTTTGGGGGCAGCGCGATTACATGTAAAGTCAATGCAGAGACGCGGACAGATGCAAATTCGCTCCGACGGCAAGCATGAAGCGGTGGACGCGAATTCCGCGGCGTGATTGAGGCGAATGAAGGGTGCCGCGACAAACGCTCGAGTTCAATTTTTTCAACTCGAGTGTCATATTTGCGTGACGCGATCTCGCGGTAGCCAATCAGCGGTGAGGATCTCAGCCTGCCGTCACTGACTTTCAACCAGAAAACATCAGCCGTTAGCTGTTAGCAGTTAGCACACAGTTGTAGTTGTAGCTCCCGAGCCAGCGCGTCTTGTTTGAATGACGCAAGTAAACACAGCTAGCAGCCGCGGTGAAACCAATCTATGGGTGAAACTCGAGTGTTTAAAGCGATGCGATAGGAGCGATTATAGCGAAGCGAATATTCGCATCGCGTCCGGTGTGAACGCAGCATTAGAGGGGGCTTTTATTCGATCGATTTTTTTATAACACATTTTTCACTCTTTCTTTCTTGTTGTTCTTTAGAACATGGATACCATAGTTATGTTGTTGCTACAATCTTAATGTTCTGAATTGAACTGTCAATTCGACCATAACGACAGTAAACTCTGGCCTCTGTATATCCTCTGCCTTGTCTAGCACATTCATACAACATGTTATGATATAGTTTGCCTGAACACCAGAACAGACACCACAGGTTCCTCCTTCCTGCAGCGGTCACACTTTACAGCCACCACACGGCCCCTGGTAGACCCCCCACACATATAACAATTAGACTATAAAAGTCCTGTTGTGCAAAACTACTTATGTGCAATATATATTTTACGTAAATAGCTGTGCAATATATACTTTAACCTTTAATACTTTCACCTGACTGCTATATATCTATTCCTAGTTTTTATCTTTAATATATTTGTATGCATGCTTCTTTGATGTAACAATTGTACATTTCCACTCTGTGGGACGAATAAAGGTGTTCTGATGCTGATACTGTTATCACCATGAAAATAGCTATTGTATACTGATAGCGCTCCTGCATGAACTCTGCTGCTATATCACTGTTGACAAAAACAATTGAAAAAATATAACCAACTTCAAGCTGAATGATGTAAATGGCTCATATGTTTCTGTCCCCATCACGGACCTGAGAGTGAGGGCTTAGTCACAACCTCAGACTTTCAGTAAATCTTCCCTTAATTAATAAAACCATATTGTTGATCAACCACCTTTGGATGTGGTTTACCTAGATCAGGGGTGCCCTCCCAGTCGATCGCGAGATGTGTCTAAAAATAGAACAACAATATTCTGTTTTATCGTTAATGTCCTATAACATAATCGTCCTGTGCCAGAATAATGCACTTGACGCATCAAAGCTTTGTGATTGGCCGGCGTGACCCCGTGTGTCGGGGCGTGGCTGGTGGGCAGTGAGTGGGCACTATTTCGCTGACGTTGTCCGTGTCAACAGGAGTGACAGTCCGCACACAGACACAAGACCGCAATTATGGCAGAAGCAAAAAAGCCCAAAATATATAATTTTCACTCCGAGTGGGAGGATGATTATTTTTGTATCTATTCCAATTCAAAGTCCATCTGTCTCGTCTGCAATGCGAGCGTGGCTTTATCGAAGAAGGGTAATTTAGGAGCGGCATTTCAAAACATTGCACAAACGCTACGAGACGGAATTCCCTCCTAATTCTGCCCTGCGCTCCCAAAAGGTGAGGGACCTGAAAGGACAGCTAAATGCACAGCAGTCCATTTTCACCAGGCCCAACAACAAGAGCAAGGCTGCTACCATAGCATGTTATCGTGTCAGTCATGTTCTCGCGAAACACATGATGTCTTTCAAAGACGGCGAAGTTGTGAAAGAAGCTTTCCTGGAGGCTGCCGACGCGCTTTTGGGGGACAGTAAAAATAACAGTAGCATTTCAACAGGTTTTTGATATAATACAAACTCAAGTTAGATACCATTATTAATCAGCTGTAAGTTTGTTTTGAACTTATTCATTATAATTATTGTACAAAATGGTATAAGAATGCAAACTTAAATTGATTATAGTCAGTATATATGTATATATATATGTATATATATATATCAATTCAGGTTAAGAAGCTAGTGTTGCTAGCATCCTATTTTAAAGGCATTTCTTTTTATACTCGACTAAAATTTAACAAAAAAGGGTTTGATTCTAATAATGTTGTCTTTTTTATTGCACTTTGGCAGCAGATTCCTGTGTAGCTTCAGATCTGAGTTGTCTTATTAGTAAGCCTAATTTATACTTTTGTAGCAACACTATTTTTATATAATGGCAAAGAAAGGGTTCAGTGTCTTTTCTTTTTTCCCTCTGTCATGTGTGGCAGCACTGTTCAATGTTTCTTGAAAACATTACCCACTGTAGTATGTGATGTGTGAATAAACTCCAACTCTGTATCAACACTGTTGTGTAACTTCAGTTAAATACTTGTATGTGTGTAGATTAGAAAGAGGTAAGATAAAGGATCTGCAGTATTTTATGAAGTATTAATCGTACAAAGGTCAGTTTTATACAAGTAGTGTGTATTTACCTGGTAGTAGGCTGTCAGTAATGGCTACGCCTCTCTATTTGGACTGGTCGATCTCGGCAGACTGGCAACTTTAAAAGTAGCTCTCGGTTCAAAAAAGGTTGGGCACCCCTGTTTTATATTCACCTTGCAGGTGCAACTCTGTGGATTGTATCCTGGATTATATGTTTAAATCATGGATGGTTAAGGTTCATATTTGTCTAATATTAGTTTACTTTTCATTATTGAAGTATGATTCATTCAATTCATTCTATATTTTATTCTGTAGATTGTGTACATTACTTTTCACTTTACTGCTTGTTGCACCTGGTTAGAAGCTAAACTGCATTTCGTTGTCTCAGTACCTGTAATCTGTGCAATAATAATAAAGTTGAATCTAATCTTGAGCAGGAACTAATGTAGGCTATTTACTTAGTAGCCTACATATCTGACATTAACGATTAAACACATTTGTGCATTCTTTATGAATGCAACCGAGTCAAGCCGACTCCGGAGGAAATAATATTTCGTTTATTTTTAACGAAATAAATGTGATTTAATCCACATAATTTACTGTGTTAATTGTTTACTGTAGTATTGTTTAACTTGAAGGTGCCTGATGTGAACATTTCCAGAATGTATTGTCTTAACTTTTTAAATGCCTCTGTGATGTGCTGCTACCCATTTTCCCCTCGGGGACTAATAAACGAATACTATACACCTTAATTCATGTAATAAAAAAATCTCAGGCCAGTAACACTCAAAGCTAAATGTGCAATACCATGTTCAGCTATGTTACTATTTATAATGTTATTGTTGTTACAACAGAAGATGTTTTTATTTAAATTGAAGTTAAATGCATCAATCTGGTGCACTGAGGGCAAAATTAAGAGATTTGTGGATACAGCTCTCAACACTCATATGAAACAGAACTGTTCTTACAATGTGTGTTGGAAGGATTTATTAAATTACTATGCATATTTTATTGTGTAAACACACAGCTGATCACCTGAGAGCTGCCGTTTCATTCAGACTGTTTAAAAAAAACGACGGTCTGATTTCAACAACTCAATGTGTGATTATTATAGCAGTAATATTAGACACTAATAATACAGTAAACTATTAACACTGTACATATTATTGTTTGCCCGTGGGATTAGGATTATCGGTAGTGAGAGCCGCTGCATTTTCCTCCGGTCGGATGTGATATAAAAACAAAGCGATTCTTTTTGTTGTTGTAAACTCACGTGGATTAAACTACATGTATTAGTGCATTCATTTCAATTCGCGAACATATGATACATTAAATGATCGTGAGGATGATGATTGAAAATCTTTTGTTTGAGCCGGGCTGCATTTCCTGATCTAAAAACATAGCGATGGTTTTGTACTTACGCCAACATGAATTAAACATTATTTTGTTAAATAAAAACATGGTGATGTTTAGTAAATGATTACATGTCTCTTACTTAAGCACAGAATATGATCCTATCCGTGATATATGGATCTTAACAAATATCCGCTATATCAGATACCTGTAGATCAGCTGTTTATTTCACATGAGTTCCAGTGTGGCAGCTTTTCAGAATATAGGCGCCTCCTATATTCTCTGTGTAGATTTGCGCTGTGTTTCTGTGTAACCTTTAGTGTTGACTTGGAATTCACATGATGCAAGTTGTGTGAATATCTTGTGAATGCTCCCGGCCGTTGGGTCTCTCAATAAATCCCAGTGTTTGACATTCAGAATTCCTGCTCCTCCCGTGTCTCTCTGAGTCCTGATTTCCATTGCAACAGAAGTTTCTCTTACAAATTGGCGTCACGGAACAGGATACCAAAAGATCTTCAGAGGCTGGTAAGTACATTTCTATTTTGAGATTGCTTGCCAGTATCTGAGGTTGACGGTATCATAAAATTACCTGTAAAAAAAGAACTGAGCTGCTGCAATGTGATAGATTTGTAAAAAAAATCGCCGAATTCTGGAGGTCTCAGTGATCAAACTGGTTAAATTAACAGCAGAAATCGGCTCAAATCTGCCTGCAGCTGCTGCTGGGTGTGTGTGATTTCACCCCACCCCCTGCAGAGAGCAGACAAAGAGGGAGAAGCACAGAGTGCCACATATTCTTTTCCTCACACCATTTGTCGATTTGGAACTAAACAGAACGATTATAAGATGGGAAGGGTGGTATGCGGGAAATGTGACATGGAGCTATGTTTCATAACTGATGAGTTGTTAAATTTGGCTGTTGTTGGAAGAAAGGGTACTGGATTAAATAAAAAGAACAGCAGTTTAAAATAAGCAGCCAGATATATTTTCCTCCATTGCCTCTGTGGGCATGGCTCCAGTAGCAGTCGGGGGTGTGTGTGTAAATACTTCCCCTGTCTGGGTGGCTGCAGCCGTGCAGATGAGAGGAAGAAAGTCACAGCCCTTTTTGTCTAAGCTTTAACTCACACCACCGCCATCTCAATTAAAAACGGGATGGTCTAAAAGCAATCGTTGTCTATGACCATTTTCTGCATTGCTGGAAATTCTGGGACAGCACGAGGTGCGTGCATCACCTGACGCGCCACAGCTCTCTACTCTGCTGGAGGAGCATTTCCTGCGTTCTGTCACGCTGGTACTTGTTGCGAGTTCATGTTTGTTTGTATAATTGTTTCGTGTTTGTTTGTCTACCCGCCGTCTTGTGCATGCGTTGTAACAACTCATAATGAATCAGTCCACAGCCAGGGTAAAATGAACTAAACTTCAGTTATCTCACCAAAATTAAATGACTTGAGAAAAATAAAACAATAATGTAAAGATGAAAAGCTCAAACAGCTCAATGTTGTATTATTTGTTTCATTTATTCTTAATCTATGTATTATATGGTAATAATGAATAACAAAACTTAATGTATTGAACACATTCCGAAACAAAGAGGATAAGACAGAACCAGACTCAGGCATGAGGACTGGCTTATCTATAGCCAGTTGAGAAGCACTTGAGGTGCTTGGCTCTGTGAGGCCTGATGTACTTATATGGTTCTGTTTTCTTCAAGGTTGTGTCTTCCTGGTCGAATGTACTTATTGTAAGTCGCTTTGGATAAAAGCGTCAGCTAAATGCAATGTAATGCAATATAGTCAGACAGTATTTGAAACTTTTTGCGCTGTTGCTGCAAAATGAAAACCTTGTTGATTGTCTGTTTCCAACTGGCCACTGGAATCAGATAATTGATATACGTTGAAGTTCAATTACAGCTTAAATATAGTTTAACATTCTTTATTAAACTGTTTCAAATTATTTCTAGTACAATTGGTCTATACAGACATTACTACAATCCTAATAGTTGTCAAATACTGAGCTTATGAACAATAGAGTAAAGGTCGCTGGTTAAGCCAGGATCAATATACTTGTTGAGGTTTTATTGTGCACATAATAAATGTGTTTAAATGAATTGAGCAATTTTTAAAGGAGTATAATGTTGCAATTTTTTAAGATAAGTAATTGCAGTTCAAAGATAGATGTTGTTTTCTCCTTCTCTCGTTCACGAGCACACAAAATAAATCATAAACATTTCCAAATCCGAACAGACAGAGAAGTAAACTAAACTATTTTGCTCTTCATTTTTTAAATGGGATTTTCCGCTACATAACAGAAGACTTAATACAGGAACGTTTTAAAGACAAGTCAGGGACAGTTAAAAAAAAAATGGTGCTATTTGACACATGGAGAGGTTTGCATTTTTGGACGGAATCTTCCTCTGCTCCTAAAGTCCTGCACCCGAGGTCAGACACAGGTGTGACCTCTGGAGGGGAAGAGAATCTGAGCAGACCACAGAGCGACCATTGGGTTTTTTTTATGGCCTAAAGGCACAAAGAGGAACATCTGGCTACCCCCAACCAAACACACACACACACACACACACACACACACACACACACACACACACACACACACACACACACACACACACACACACACACACACACACACACACACACACACACACACACACACACACACACACACACACACACACACACACACACACACACACACACACACACACACACACACACACACACACACACACACGTGTAAGTGATTTACAGTTACTAAATCAGCCTACTATCACCTAAAGAATATATCTAGGATTAAAAGACTAATGTCACAGCAGGATTTGAAAAAAATGTGTCCATGCTTCTATCTTCAGTAGACTGGACTACTGCAATGGTGTCTTCACAGGTCTCACTAAAAAAAAATATATTAGAAAGCTGCAGCTGATTCAGAACGCCGCTGCTCGAGTCCTCACTAACACTAAGAAAGTGGATCACTCCAGTTCTGAAGTCTTTACACTGGCTTCCTGTGTGTCAAAGAATAGATTTCAAAATACTGCTGCTGGTTTATAAAGCACTGAATGGTTTAGGCCCAAAATACATTTCTGACCTCCTGCTAAATTATGAACCATCCAGATCTCTCAGGTCTTCAGGGACTGGTCAGCTTTCTGTCCCCAGAGTCAGAACTAAACATGGAGAAGCAGCGTTCAGTTATTATGCTCCAAATATCTGGAACAAACTCCCAGAAACCTGCAGGTCCGCTGCAACTACTGACTACTACTCTGACTACTTTTAAATCCAGGCTGAAGACTTTTCTCTTTGTCGCTGCTTTTAATTGAACTATTCATATCTTAGACTGCACTGTAACTTTTATCCATGTAACTTTTCTTTTGGTGTTAAATTGAACTATTCATATTTTAGACTGCACTGTAACTTTTATCCATGTATTTTTCCTTTTAATGCTTATTTTATTAGTTTTTCTTTTTAATGCTTAATGTCTTTCATTTTTTGTAAAGCACTTTGAATTGCCTTGCGTTGAAAGGTGCTATAGACATAAACTTGCCTTGCCTTGATCCACTTTGTGTGAGGAGTGGCAGATGGTTTTGGCGGGCAGAACAACTGAGGCAGCAGGTAGTGGTGGCAGAGGTGCCAGGGAGTCACATCTGATGGAGATGGATAGAGGCATTTATTTTAATTGTAGCAGTCAGTTTGTGGTTCTGGCAGCACTGTTGAGCATTTTCATAGATGTGTTTTCATGCCTCTGTGCAAGGCTTAGTCTTTCTATCTGTATAGCCACTGGTGTAACTAAGTTCATAAACTCAACAGGTACTATACTTGGGCACTATTTTGAGATACTTGTACTTTATTTGCGTATTTAAATGTTTTGCTACTTTATTCTTCTACTTCTACAGTTCAGAGGTACATGGTGTATTTCTACTCTGCTACATGTATTTCATACCTTTTAGTTACTTTACGGATCTGGATGAATTATGTGAAATATAATCAAGTGTTAAATCAGACTTTAGTTCCACCTGCAGTAAATCCACCAGCTACCCTGCAGTATACAAAGTACTTCAGACTAGCTGCACCTTCACCAGCTTTGAGAACACTCTCATGATCAATCATTATAAAACACATCATATATATTATTCTGAAATGGACCAATCTGCACAACGACTACCTTTACTGTCGCTATTTCCACTATATTTTGATGAGAATACCTTTATACTTTTACTTGAGTAACATTTTTAATGCAGTACTCTTGCTGTAACGTAGTATTGCTACACTCTGGTACTTCTACTCAAGAACAAGATCTGAGTACTAAAGCTAACGTTAGCCAGAACATTTTTTCAGTTCACTTCACGCTCCGACAGGAAGCTCTGCTCTGAACACCTGAACGGCCCGTTCTAGGGCGGTGGTGGTGAAGTCGATAGGGACTTGGCTTGGCAACTGGAAGGTCACCAGTTCAAGTCCCGGCAAGACCAAGTGCTACCGAGGTGTCCCTGAGCAAGGCACCGTTCCCCACACTGCTCCCCGGGCGCCGTTCAAAATGGCAACACACTGCTCCTAACACTAGGATGGGTCAAATGCAGAGAAACAATTTCCCCACGAGGGATTAATAAAAGTCCATCTTAATCTTAATTCTAACAGCTGTTCACCAGCGGTCCAGTCTGTAAGAGTCACTCCGGACCACATAATATGGGAGGAAGAACACCATGCGGCAATGTTGGCACATAACAGCTCGCGGCTGCAGATTGTCACGTAGTGATCGTCTTCTCAAATAGGACATCTTTGATAATGGAAAGATGAATCAAGATAACGGCGTGGTGTTGTTGCAGGAAATCCCGACGGAGAATAATTTTGCGGTAACACATCACATACATTGATACAACATTACGTGTTGATAGAAATCATCACATAATGAAATAAGACCCAACGGTTTGATGATTGATAGGTGTGTGGGCTGTCTTCCGTTTTCACACACAGGACAGTGGGGGATATCCACCCTTATCCACGAATGTAAAGTAATTCACACAGCCTTTTTCCTCTGTGAGGAGCAGCAGGTTCAGCTTCATTTAAATATGTCGTGTAGTAATAGATGGATTTATTTTTCATCTCAAGAGAGAATGTGTATTTTATGTTAGTATTTAAAAAATAAAAAATCCCCCCAGACAGCGCCGCTGCGGGGGTTGGGTTTTTAGGATGTCAATTTTGTCACACAAATGTGCCTTTTTATTTCATACAGTTCAATTTGGATTGAGACAGGGAAATAATCCAAACCTCATGCGTGGCGTTTCACTGTCAAGGGGAGCGTGTATGTAATTACATTTCAAATACTGACTTGAGCCCCACCACTGTATGGGTTAGCCCTACCATAGATTACCCAACACAAATACTCAGGAGCTGATAAGTCAATTAATTGCTTATCATGACAGGCACACAATAAAACAGTGGAAACAAACATGTGTTTGACTTTCATTAGTGAATGAAACTGTGTGCCCTTTTATAGTCTGAGTCCAATATTGTGCATTTATATATATATTATATATATATCCTAAATATATGCTAAGGTCCCGCTACTGACACGATAGCAGTCATTTCGTGCGCATGTGTGTAATTAAACCCATGATATCGAAATCTCACTCCAGCCAGGTACCCAGAGTTGGCAACCTTGCCCACACCCCAATAATATTTGTATTGCAGATCTACATGAATCACACAAACGACCTATTTTGGATTCAAAAGGTGACAAGTTTGCATCCCTGCTTGTTATCCTTTCATTACAGAGCTGGGAAAATGGTGTATTGATTAGATTCTGATCCGTGCAAGTCCTATTTTAACTGACTTTAGTTTCTAATATTAATGATAATTTGATTTCAACCCATAAGTAATTATTTAACTTAACTCAACATTTCACATGATGGATTAGTGTTCCACATTTTTCCCACTAATTTATGTTATGATTGAGCCACTGGTAAAGAGAGACATTTATGACCTTGTGTTCCTTTTTGTTGGTTGTTCCTCGGACGGCTTCACTAAAAGTCACCCTGCCCTACTACAGACCGGCTGTGTGCAGTCACAGAGATGCTATGGCTGCGCTACATGACATTAATGGTCTGGTCCGAGAATGGACACCATTTCCTGCTCCCAGAGAGAATGACATTCCTCAAACTGAACTCTACAAGCCGTTGATATTGTCTCACATGGGTCTGCTTCCCCCCCACCGAGCCATGAACTGAAAGCTTGACGTCTGCTCTGAACACTTGGAAGCCTCCCTGTCACACCAGCTCCAAACCCTTGGGTCAGTCAGATGAGACTAACGGCTTCACTTAGGGCATAAGGGTCAGAAATATGACTCTCGTTACCACGGAGTGGTTTGTTTGTTTTTTAAGGCTATCCATACTGCTATGCAGAGGATGCCTGTAAGATTGGCAAGCTGTGAAAAGCCCCTACCATTTTTAGTATAGGCCTGATGTCAGGGGCCTCTTACTGTCAACTACACATATTTACCATTTTTCCACCTGGTGAAACGAGAGGCTGCACGGAGCTTAGGCTAAAAATACAACCATTCTGTTCTGCTCTAACGATTCAATTTATAGATTCTATATCAAAATAGTTTGTTTTTATTGTTTCCAATGATAACGTCACCTTAAGTGGAGGAATGCAAACCTGTTTTCAAATGTAAGGTTTTGAATTTGTTTGACATTTCTCAGTAAAGACACCCTCAGACGCCCACTATCATTCATGCTCCTTCAGTGGTAACTCAGATGTTAAGGGGGATGAAGCTTTTCCTCCCAAATCAGAGATGCTTTGTTTTTTTTTCAACAAAGGTATGCATTTCCTGCATAATATATGGTTCTCACAATTGTTTTTGTTAGTTGCGCACAGCTGATACTGAGTTTTCTCGAGTGATGGATTATGACCTCTACCATGCTTACATGGACTCCTATGTTTTATTTCATATCTAACTGAAGTAAGAGAGAATAGAGAGAGCTGTGAGAGAGATGGGAGATGAGGATGTGAGAGGGATGTGGAAGAGAGAATAGAGAGATGAGGATAAGAGAGGGATAGGAAAGAGAGAAGAGTTATTTGCAAGTTGCATGCTGATACTGAGTTTTCTCGCTTAATAGCTTATAGACGATACCATGTTTAAATAGACTCCTACGTTGTTATTACATTATGTGACATAAGTAAGAAAAGGGAGGGGAGAGTCAATTATATTTGAGTAATTGATCTCATATTGAAACATTCATTTCTCAAACCTATGTTTTATGGAAGAGGAAATGTACTTCTGATAAACTAATCTTTTATCAAACGGTAAATGGTGAATTAATTTAACATTTAGAATCATTGAGAACGGGTTATATCCACAGGGACTAGCTCACATTTAACTTAAAATAACATTTCTCTGCTTTGGACTGATGAGTATATGATTCTTGCATGTTAAATGACTAACACAAACCTTACATGTATGCATGTGCATGTGTCAGGAAGGCTCCCAAATAATTCTGAGGGGCCTATCCTATTTTTGTAATTGAATGATAATGTGCTAATCCATTACTTTGAGTTGTCTGCACTCAGGAAAACATCTCTATCAAGTGTTAACCCAATAACTAGGACAGCTCTGAAGGCCAAGGGTCAGAGAGAGAGGGTCACACCCTCTGGCTGCAGAGAGCACCCCCAACCACGGGCAAGGAGGCACGAGGTCGTTCGAGATGAGAGGATTCTAATCTTCAACTTTCTGATGGGATGGGATGCTTCTTCATCTTTCTGCTCAGACAACTCTGCAGGACGAGCGATGGCTTCAGAGGCTCCATGTTTCTTGGAAGGGCAGATTTCTTCCTAAACATCTCCCATCACGGGGGGTGGCATCTGGATGTGCCACTTGGAATAGGCTCTGCTCTCAAGCAGATAGCAGAAGGAATGCAGGCAGATGAGCCTCTGTTTCACTGGGAGATCATAAAGTGCTCACTGAATGAGCCACAAAAGCAGAGCAATTGGGGGGGTTGAAATATGGTGCTCTGGTGAAGAAGAGTTTTGAGCCAATCAGCACCTCAGTGCTAATCTACAGTATCAGGATGCCTTCACACACCAGACATTCTGTGTCATAAAGAGAGGAGGAGAACGAGTCAGGAGGACATGTTCTTCCAACTCTTGTACAAAGATAACATTTGAATTGAATGACCATATGATTACAGATGTACAATTAATGATTGTTTTTATATTTCCGATGAACAGATATGTGTTAAATAGTGGTGACAAATATATTTTGTCAGATCAGATTACACTTTCACACTAAACAAAATTAATTAATTGATATTTTCAGATTGATAAGGTATTGAACAATAACATATTTCTAATATTATAACAGACAATGTTACTATCCTTAATCATTACCAGGTAAAATGTACAACGAGGAAACCACATTACCAGGTTCCCAATCCAGGTGCTACTGCATGCTACATTTAGATAGAAAAACAAATGTTCTATCCACTCCACTTAAATACTCAGCAGTTGATGTAGATTTTTCAAAAAGGCCTTAATCACTCCTTTTAAACGAACTAAAACTAATTCTGCAGCAAGTTTAATGTTAAACTACGCACACTTCTGCAAGATTACCCTTACCAATCGTCGCTTACAATATTAGTTACATTGTTAGGTTATATTTTATTCACATTTTTTATTTGCCACTTTGTAGAGATCTGTTTCGACCCACAGTGTTTTTCATTAAAATGTATAACAACTAAACATATATATATTTTTAAGGCCCTGTATATTTACTGTACTCAAACAAACACTTTAGCTCAACAGAGAATGAACCGTCAAATGTATTTCATTATTTGTAATTATTGAATTACCATAATTAAAAACATGTTTTCAAGAAAAAGCCAAGATGCTCTAAATAGATTGTGTTCACTAGATTTGAGCTCTTTCATGTTTCTTTAAGGCACCTGCTCACAGGTCTCGATCGCGAGATGTGTCTAAAAATAGAACAACAATATTCTGTTTTATCGTTAATGTCCTATAACATAATCTTCCTGTGCCAGAATAATGCACTTGAACGCATCAAAGCTTTGTGATTGGCCGGCGTGACCCCATGTGTTGGGGCGTGGCTTTATGGCAGAAGCAAAAAAGCCCAAAATATATAATTTTCACTCCGAGTGGGAGGATGATTATTTTTGTATCTATTCCAATTCAAAGTCCATCTGTCTCATCTGCAATGCGAGCGTGGCTTTATCGAAGAAGGGTAATTTAGGAGCGGCATTTCAAAACAGTGCACAAACGCTACGAGACGGAATTCCCTCCTAATTCTGCCCTACGCTCCCAAAAGGGGAGGGGCCTGAAAGGACAGCTAAATGTACAGCAGTCAATTTTCACCAGGCCCAACAACAAGAGCAAGGCTGCTACCATAGCATCTTATCGTGTCAGTCACGTTCTTGCGAAACACATGAAGTCTTTCAAAGACGGCGAAGTTGTGAAAGAAGCATTCCTGGAGGCTGCCGACGCGCTTTTTGGGGACAGTAAAAATAACAGTTGCATTTCAACAGGTTTTTGATATAATAAAAACCCAAGTTAGATACCGTTATTAATCAGCTGTAAGTTTTAGTTTTTTTGAATTTATTCATTATAATTATTTTACAAAATGGTATAAGAATGCAAACTTAAATTGATTATAGTCTATTATCAATTCAGGTTAAGAAACTAGTGTTGCTTGCATCCTATTTTAAAAGGCATTTCTTTTTATACTCTACTAAAATGCAACAAAAAAAGAGTTTGATTCTATTAATTTTATCTTTTTTATTGCACTTTGGCAGCAGATTCCTGAGTAGCTTCAGATCTCAGTTTATGCTTTTAGATAACGGCCTCACTTTTACTGCTAACTGAGTGATTCACATAAAAACCTGTTTATAAAAGTGTGTTCTTCAAAAGGATTTAAAGGGGCCCTATTCTGCTCATTCAGGTTCATAATAGTATTTTGTGTCATGTTTTGTGACATGTCTCCATGCTTTAATGTTCAAAAAGCTCTTTTATTTTTCGCATTTCACTGCAGGGCCTCGCACAGCTTAGTACGGTTAGTTATAGTAGCCGATCTCCGTTCAGAAAACACGCATTTTAAAAGGTTTTTCGCCTGCTGTCTGTCTGTAGACTTGTCAAAGCATTAATTCATGGTTTTTACTAACCGGTATCAGTATGTTGTTACTTAAGCATCATTTTGAAACGTGTATTACAATTAAATCATGGTAAAATATGTTCATTTTGTTGTAGTTGCCAGCGATTCTCTCACTAGTTTAGCATATTCAGCCCGGTTTTTTTGGCACGGAAATAACCTGGATTTTGGAGAGCCAGGAAACTGTGAAAACTGGTTTCCGGAACTACCCCTAGAGGAAACGCAACAAGAAACAGGCCGGGTTTGGCACGGCACACTTAAACCGTGCTATGCGCTGCAGTGGAAATGCGCCATAAGTATCTCTACTCTAGGTAATGGGCTTTTTATGGAGTCAAAATATCATATTAAATACTGCACTATACATTTATAAAATTCAAAGTTGTGTTTTCTTTTTACATTCAATCACATGATATGCTTGATATGATATGCGTACTACACATCTTTCTGTTCGTTTGTACCAGACTTTAATGGATTGGAATTAAACTCTGTTCAGCGATCATGTTCCCCAGAGGATAAACCTTCATGATTTTGGTAATCCTCTTTCTTACAACTTTTCGCCACCAGCAGGTACAAATTTGTGTTTATACTGAAATGTCTCAAGCACTATAGGATGTATTGTGCTCAAATTTTGTGCCGACATTATTGTTCCCCTTGGGAGGAATTATAATAACTTTTACGATACTTTGCATCTAGTACCATCATCAGGTTAATTTTGTCTAATACTCTCGTTTATACCATATACTTCAACCACTTAGAGATGTCGCCTAACAACTACAATGTGTTGGAGTGCTAGCCAAGAAACCAAGTGCTATATAGTGATGTCATTATGTCACAGAAGTGAACAAAGGAATCCAATGGAGGCATTTTCAGACCATTTACATGCACAAAAACCAACAAAACACACTAGGTAGGAAAAAAACAAAAAAACGTAATAGGGCCTGTAAAATATATTTATACCCAATGTCCATGGGTGCAGCAGTTATTTTTATTTTTTGTAACATATTGTCTGAGTCACATTTTTACCTGGATCATTTACCATAACAATTGTCCCATCGGTTCACCTGGTTTCCAGGAATTTCCAGGTGCTGTTTGGAGTGTTGCCAATGTGACTGTGCACCTATGTACTGCACATCATGTATCTGCAGACTAAACCTGTATTTAAGTGTGCAGCTGACTTCCTGGAACTCAACAGGCCTGAAGGTTTAACTGGCAGAACCAGCTTGCCTTCACAGAAACTCAGTGTTCATGGAATAACATTTCCTCCTAGATAATAGAGGTGATGTGATCTAGCTTTAATACATCCTGGTATATTGTTGCAAATGGAAAGACCACATTATTGACAATCTTTGCTTCATTTACCTTACAAAGACTTCCGTATCAAGTTTCTGGTAAGTTCCATTGTTGAGCAATGTCTACAATGTCTCATCTCTGAACACCAACACCTCCACCTGTTTACAGTAATTCTGGTATGAGGAAAGGTTCCCAGAAAAGATAAATGTTTTTTCCCGCGACACAAAAACCTTTTGACACCTTTCTTGTCTTGTTTTCTTTTGTTCATTTTCACACACTACCCAATCAAACACTGCAGGTATTATGACCGGACCAAACCTCTGAACACCACCATAAATTCCAAGATTGAACATAGAGTAGCAGAAGAAGTCCATGTCAATCCATAATATGCCATTACCTCCCTCTGCTGGTCCTTCTAATCACTGGGTATAAGTACACTTGCAGTACCTGAGCTTATTATCCACAGTCGACCACAGCAAAGGGGTTCTTACCTGGGAAGCTGTGCAATGGAAAACCTGATGTATGATCTCATGCTACCTTGTGTAGTATAGCAGCATTTAGTGGACTAAATAAAAAAGTAATTTCCGGAAAGTGTTTTAAATTCCCACTTACATAAGCATTGACTGGGTCTAATGCAGGGGCGGTTCTAGGGGGGAGGGGGGCAACGGGGGTCAGTGCCCCCTTAACACTGACTTTGTTCCCCCCCTGTGGCTTCCCTGAAAATGAAAAGTTTATGGTTAAACGATTTCTTGGCTGACGGAATAGGCGGAACTAATGTTATTTGTCATTCTAGGCGGACCCATTAGAGCGTAAAAACTTTAACTATAAGTATCTGAAATAAATATGTGTACTGAAACAAATACCAATAACTGTATTGCATTGTTTTCTTATTCCCAATTACTTCATACTGTCTTTGTCTTTTTCGTCGCGCATTTATTGCACCCCTCTCAGAAAATAACTGGCCCCAGCCTGGCCCCCCCAGTCAAATTGGTCTAGAACCGCCACTGGTCTAATGTTTAATTAAAGTCAATCATGCCATTTTTATTTTCCCAACTACTATAGAGTGTCCATGGGACCTTATTTCGGAAAAATAATAATGTATTGAAGTCAATTAGAGAGAGAAAACGTATATTTCGATCCCGTTTGAATTGTGCTAGGGATGTAACGATACCAAAAACTCACGGTACGATAATATGTCTGCTGCATTCGACACGGTGAACCATCAGATCCTCCTTCGCACTCTCCAAGAACTTGGAGTATCAGGCTCTGCACTTTCCCTCCTCACCTCATACCTCAAAGACCGCACCTACAGGGTAACTTGGAGAGGGTCCGAGTCTGACCCTTGTCAATTAACTACAGGGGTCCCTCAGGGCTCTGTTCTTGGTCCTCTCCTCTTCTCCCTGTACACAAACTCGCTCGGATCTGTCATTAGCCCGCATGGTTTTTCATACCACTGCTACGCTGACGACACCCAATTAATTCTGTCCTTTCCCCGCTCAGAGACCCAGGTCGTCGCACGCATCTCTGCTTGTCTAGCTGACATCTCTCAGTGGATGTCCGCTCATCATCTCAAGCTCAACCTTGACAAAACTGAAGTGCTTTTCCTTCCGGGAAAAAATTGTCCCACTCTTGACCTGACTATCAACATCGGCACCTCTGTTGTTTCCCCGACCCAGACTGCAAGGAATGTGGGTGTGACCCTGGATAACAACCTGTCCTTCACTGCAAACATAGCTGCTACAACCCGCTGCTCAGTGATGTACCTGAACGCGTTCAATGAACGATCGTTCATGAACGCGTTCATATTTTGGGCGAACGTGAACTGAACGTACTGTATTTCCGCTAGATGAACGTAATTGAGAACGCGTTCATTCTCAGCACTGTATAACGGCGTTCAAAAGTGCGTTCATTCTCAGCACTGTATTATAACGGCGTTCAAAAGTGTGCCAGATTTCATATGCCTTTCAGCCGAAAACCCAGTTAAAACACACCGTAAACAGGCTTCAAAATAATGCGGAAAACCACCCAATCTGGCAACAGCAAGCTGCCTGTGACGCATACGCGCCTGTCACCCCTGGCTGTCGCACTAAAATATAAATATACTAAATATATCAGACTCCTCACAACACACAGTGTGGAACCGCGGAACCGGTGAGCATTGAATGAATGAATGAATTAGTATGGACGAAGCCGAGAGCAGCTGCAGCAGCACTAGCTCAGAGTGAGACTCTACGGCAGGGGTGGGGAACCTCCGGCCTCCGGGCCGTATACGGCCCGCGAGACAATTTGGTACGGCCCTCGAGGTAATTTATAAACACACGCAAAAAATAAAAAAATGAAAGAAATCTAGACCGCAAAAAATTAAACAAGCGAGTGCCTGTTTTTCCTGGCCAAGGTCAGGGTCCTTGAACACAACACGAGCCTAACGTGTCATCACGTGGTATATGTCTCGACTGACAGGGGTGCAGTTCTGACGGAGAGCACCAGAACGCCACTTCAGAAATTGCAGTACCGATAAGTCCATACACATGCCAGAGTTTCTGCGTGTCTGTGTCTTTAGTTGAAAGCCCAGTGGCGATCTGCTCATCTGTCATACTGATCAGACAGTCAATAACTTTGTTGTTATCATTAGCATCTGGTTAGCTAGCTATGCTAACGAATATAAGAAGCTTTGGCTACAACCAGTGAGGTAAAGGCACATCTTTATATGATCATTATAGTTATAAAAAAAATAAGAGAATAAAGTAAACAGGTATAAAATACTATATGACAGTTATTAATAAAGAATACAGTTTGAAAGGGGAGTGATTTGTCAAATATCCATAAATTAAAAGAAAATCTGCTTACAGTTGTGTTTGGGTGTTGAGAGATGTGTCCATAGATCTCCTAATGTTGCTCTCATAGTGCAAACAATCTTGCCAGGGGAGCATGCCCCCCGGACCCCCCTAGAGGAGGTTAGGTCCCCCCCACTTAAATCATGTTCACATGGATAGGAAACTAAATACATTTGCACACATCTTGTGTCCATATCTTTCTGTTTTGGTGGTCACGTCACACCCTGCACGTGCATGCATACACGAGTCATGGTGAGATATCTGGATTAAGAGGTTGCTTTTTCTTTGCACAGAATGAAATGAATGGGCTGTGATTTTAGTTTTTTTAAGCAGAGGTCAATAACTTGTACGGCCCTCTGAGGATATTGTAAAAATTGAAATGGCCCATTAACATCGTACAGGAGACAAATAATAGCTCGCACGCAGCAACGTATTGAAAAAATAACTATGAACTATAAATTAGTTCATTTTTGAAACCATGAACTTTAGTTCAACATTTTGAATTATGAACTATGAACTGAACTAGTTCATTTTCAAATGTGTGAACTGTGAACTGAACTAGTTCATGTAGAAAGTGAACTTTCCCAACACTGCCGCTGCTGCAGATACACGCTTTTCAACATCAGGAAGATATGCCCCCAGCTGACCCAGAAAGCGACGCAGGTTCTGGTCCAGGCACTCGTCACCTCACGCCTAGACTACTGCAACTCCCTCCTGGCTGGTCTACCTGCATGTGCCATCCGACCTCTGCAGCTCATCCAGAATGCAGCGGCTCGTCTGGTCTTCAACCTTCCAAAATTTTCCCACACCACTCCGCTCCTCCGCTCCCTCCACTGGCTTCCGGTAACTGCTAGAATCCACTTCAAGACACTGGTACTTGCGTACCATGCTGCGAATGGATCTGGCCCTTCCTACATCCAGGACATGGTTAAACCTTACACCCCAGCACGTGCACTTCGCTCTGCATCAGCCAAACGACTCGCTGCACCCTCGCTGCGAAAAACAAAAACTCAGCAAAGCATGCGAGGGGACAGGCATGAAATGGTTAGACGCATTGCCTCTAGCAAAGTTCCCATCAGCAAAAACACGTGGGTTTGCTATCCTGGCTCCAAAATGGTGGAATGAGCTCCCCATTGAAATCAGGACCGCAGAAAGCTTACACACCTTCCGGCGCAGACTGAAAACTCATCTCTTTTGACTCCACTTCGAGCGATAGAATGACTAACAAATAACTGCTAACAGAGCACTTATATACTAATAAAGGACTGGCTTATCTAAAGCCAGTTGAGTAGCACTTGAAACGATTGGCTCTTTGAAACCTGATGTTCTTATATGATTCTGTTTTCTTCAAGGTTGTGTCTTCCTGGTCGAATGTACTTATTGTAAGTCACTTTGGATAAAAGCGTCAGCTAAATGCAATGTAATGTAATATTGCAATAAAAAGTCCACGGTACGATATTTATCGCGATATTGAAAAATAAAGTAAAAAATGTGATTTCTTTATTAAATAATAAATCTGACAACATTTTTCGTAGGATAGTAGTATTTTAAAATGTCAACAATATAACAATCAGACCCTGCAATAGAATAAATAAAGTTTCACTTTAGTTTTTCAAGTAACTCAACTCTAACTCACTAACTCACTCACTCAGCATCATCAAGGTTATCTTTTAGGAATATGAGCATGTCCACATTTCCAGGTAGAAGCTGGGATGTTTGGGTGTTTACAATATCCCCTGCTGTGGAAAAAACTCTCTTGCTTGGTACTGATGTTGCTGGGACAGAGAGATATGCTTTGGGCAGTGGGTAAAACTGTGCATTGTCTCTCCACCGCTTCAAAAACAATACAGTTTTTGCCAAGAAGGTGAGGCTTATTGACAGGGCGAGATATAAACATACTGTTGGTACTTGTCAATGTCTCTAGGTATGTACATGTAGCCCTGTAAATATGATGTCTTTTTGTGTTATCTGTTGTTTTATGTTCATGTTGTAACCATGTTGGACAGGTCTCCCTTGAAAAAGAGATCGATGATCTCAATTGGACCATCTGGTAAAATAAAGGTTTAAAAAATATATATATATCTAAAAAAAAAAAAATTAAATCGTGGTACATTTTGTCAGTCTCACGACGGTATTGAGACCTATTTACCGCGGTATCGCGATATTCGATATATCGTTACATCCCTATGAATTACACATGTTGTTTGTCAATCTTAAAAAATAATTTCCATGTAAAAAAAGTCACAGTTTGTCGTAAAACTGTTGAAATATAAGACTATGAAAAATACACAACTAGAAGGACTACAAATCCGTCGCGGGATGATAAGTGATGTCACAATTGTTTTCCTCCACTAAGAGATAGCTAAGATCAGCGCCATATTAGATATAATCTATCTATAGATAGCTGGCTAAGATAAGATAACTTTAACAAGATGCCTGTGTGCTTAGTACCAGGTTGTTATCATACCAGCAATGGGTCTTGCTCGTTCTTTCGCTTCCCGTCTGATGAAAGGACCAGGAGTGGCTGGATCAAGTTAGCTACCTAGCTAGTAGCTAGCACGTTAGTTAGTTAGTTAGTTAGTTATTGTTAGTTAGTTAGTTAGTTAGTTAGTTAGTTAGTTAGTTAGTTAGTTAGTTAGTTAGTTAGTTAGTTAGTTAGTTAGCATTACAGCCTTGTCATTTTTATTAGCCTTAATATGAAGTAACATTAAGTAACCCAAAATGTTAAACAGTAAGAGTAGTAGTCATATTTCGTGAACCCTTTGAAGAGTACTGTCACCGGTGTGATCATTCTATAATACACAATTTAAGCCCGGGGGAGAAATGCTAACGCTAGCATCGGCGATCGGCAATCTTTTCTACTTCATGCTATCTGCACAAATGGTTGACATTAAACATTAAAAAGACCAGGCAGTTCAGAGAGAATCAAAGGCAGGCAGGCAGCTTTGCATGACATTCTTCAGGACGTGTTTCATTGTGGTGATAGTGAGGGTAGTCAATCGTTTTGTTGACAAGACAGTAGTGACGGCTATCTTGGTGACGTGTGTTGTTCTGCGAGACCAGAGATAATTCTTTGAGCGTTTCACACAAACAAATGTGTTACGAGACATTTTTTTTTTTTGACTTGCAAAATTATCTTTTAAATTGACAAACATCATATGTGTAATTCGTGGCACAATTCAAACGGGATCGAAAGATAATCTTTCTCTCTCCATTGACTTCAATACATAATTTTTTCGAAATAAGGTCCCATGGAAGGGGAGGGACTTCGCTACTCTATGGGCATTCTCTGAGAATATTTAAGATTTTATTTTGAAAGATAAACTCTGTTGTATTGTTGAACATATTAAAACAATGCAATTTAAATATTATATAAGACAAAAATAATAATTAAAAACAAATAATAATAGTAAGAGAAAAATAGCTCACAATTCTAATTAACATGGAATAATCCATTTTAAAATACTTTGATGTTGATTCTACAACAATTTAAAAATAAAAATGCCATTGACATTTTATTTCATTTTTACAGGAGGAATACAGTATAAGGTTGACAATATTCAAATTCTATTCTTTCATTTGCACTGTTCTTCTGCCGTTCATTTCCCCACAGGGGGAAGAGAAAAAGATTTCAGATTTTGAAAAGCAGTGTACCCGCTTGCAATTACATTTCAATGCTGTCAAAAATGAAATACTAAATGCTATTGTAAGATTACATCTGAATTTTTATTTATGCTTCTATACATTAGTATATTGTTAAATTCAAATGACACAAAACTTTTTTAACACTAGAACCGCCAGAGGTCGCTGTATACCTAAAACCGCCAACGGGTCAAATTTACCCGCTATTGATTTTCAAGGTACAATGTTCTTTTATCAATCATGTAAAACAGTGTTTTGATCGCACGGGGATGACATTTATACCAATATAATCTGTGGACTCTCAGCTTTTCATAGGATATAGTTTGTGCAGATAGCATGAAGTATAAAATATCGCTACCAGTGCTGATTTAAATGCTTGGTGTTAGACTTATGTTTTGTTTAGGTACAAATCTCTCTATCTATCTATCTATCTATCTATCTCTCTATCTCTCTATCTCTCTCTCTATCTCTCTATCTATAAGAAACCGCAGTAGACAAAAGGCGTTGCTATAGCAACACTTCATGCTTACGCTGCATTTTCTATGAGGTAAATATTACCCGCTGGCGCTGATGGGTATAAATTAGGGCTGTCAAACGATTAACATTTTTAATCAGATTAATCACAGTTTAAAAATTAATTAATCATGATTAATCACCATTCGAACTATGTCCAAAATATGCCATTTATTTATGTATATTGTTGTGGGAATGGAAAGATAAATGAAAGAAGGCGGATATATCCATTTAACATACAGTATCTATGTTTATTATAACATTGTTCTGCGTGTCAATTCATTACGTGTTGATTTCTATCAACCCGGGAGTACTTCAGGAAAGTCGACAGAGATGGGGGGCTAGTGGAGTACTTCGTGACCACAGAGTGTGAACGTTGTGATCAGCTGTTTTAGCGCAGTTCTCCAGTGAAGGGGGGAGTCTCCCTCCGCAGCCGGTTGGCGTAGTTTTGGCACAAATCCGTTGTACAGACCGACGTAAACAGCTCCCTGTCTGTGCACTCCGTGTGCACAGAGTCGGTGCACTCCGTGTGCACCGACTCTGTCGTCCGGTGATCTAACCGCCTTCTGGAAAAGCTTCACAAGTACGTCGGTACGCAAATGCGCTGTGTGACACAAGTGACGGTACGCATTTCAGATTATGCACATAATCTGTGTACCAGTTATGTGCACCCCTGTACTACAGCAAAAGTATTCTCCGTCGGGATTTCCGGCAACAACACCACGCCGTTATCAAAGATGTTCTATTGAGAAGACGATCACTACGTGACAAAAGTTTTCAAAACCGTGGCTACTGAAATCAATCTTACTAACTGCTGTCTGTGCAATTTACTCCGCGCGAGTTGGCAGACTTTATTGTGCTTACTTTAACATCATTTTTCATGGTGGGGCTAAGCCATTTCTTGGTATGGGTGTAGCCTACCCTAGCCATACCCTGGCGCTGCCACTGGTGGCACGTATGGGGCGGGCCATTCTGCACATGCGTTAAATGCATTAAATATTTTAACGCAATTAATTCAAAAAAATAATTACCGCCGTTAACGCGATAATTTTGACAGCACTAGTATAAATGGCAATTCTTTTCAATCTGACTTCATATTGACAATTTTTAACTACAGAGGGTGCTACATAACACACTTTCAGGAAAAGTCACGTACCCGGGAGACTTTAATATTTTATTGAAAAAAAGTTTCATACAATCAAAAAACAGCTGCGGGTAAAATTGACCCGTTGGCGGTTTTAGTGTTAAATTAGACCTGTCCTATAATATTCTATTTTATAGCAGTCTTAAAGTTGAATATGCTTCACATGAATCTTTCCTGAACTCTCACAGTCTCTTTCCTAAACCCACCCCTCGTCAGTTGGCACTGAACCCCTACTTCATTTTTGTTTATTTTGTTTGTTGAATATACCTTGAATACAAATGGCCAGTTAAAAGACCTATGTTGTGTCTCAGTTCACGTACTTCTTTTTAGTGCATGAGTGCGTTCTCACTCGAATCAAATGCTGTGCACTGAGTACCTGGATGTTGAACTCATAAAGCTCAAACAGTTGCTTTGGAACGCTGGACACTTTTCACCTTCAATTACTGCTATTTTGGCAGCGTAACAAAAGTGAAGGGACCAGCAGCAGATGCTCAGGTACACAATGCACTTTACAAATAAAAGTTATACAAGTGGGTTGTTTTCATTGTGTAACATACTGTAAGTGCCACTTTACTGTTGTTGGACCAAAGCCATTGTTATTTTTAGTGAATTAAGCAGTCTGGTACGGCGAGCAATGACGTTGCTAACCCGCTAGCTGGCCCCAGCAGGATTCACTATTTTCCAGTTTGTTTTGAGCCAAAATTAAAATGCTACAGAAGAATATATATATATAATGTTCACAGTGTACGTAATGACTGTGTAGAAATGGAAGTATCCAAATTGAGACACAGCTCTTGTCATCTTATGTTAGAAGCAGCTGAATTGGCCTGTGTTTACCCTGTTCTACCAAGTCTTGTTGTCATTTGTTGTACGCACCCATTATATTTCATTATGACCCCTTTTCCACTGAAATGAGTTCCGTTCTATGTTTCTACTGTTTTTTTTGTCAATAAACCAACCCCAACAGCAACACCTCTGATCTGTGGATAGTAGGGGTGTAACGGTACACGTACCCGTACCAAAATTATTCGGTACGGGCCCTTTGGTTCGGTACACGTGTGTACCGAAGTGTACCGAACGAATATAGCGTTAAACGTAAAAAATTGAGAACGTGAACAACTTCTTGGAAGTAATCTCAGGTGCTGCGTCGCAGCATTCAGAGTAATTTGCTCCCATTGTGTTCAACGCATCATAGAGCAAACAAGTCATTTCATTGGACGAGCTGGTCAGAGGGATGCGTTCAAATGTAGTCAGTAATTTGAGGAACTGTCGAAATGGCGAACGCAGATAAAGTTGAGCTCGAAAATCCTCCAGCATCATTGAAGTCTCCGGTTTGGGAACATTTTGGTTTCGCAGTTACGTACAAGGATGACGGGCAAAGACAGGTGGACCGAACCAACGCTGTTTGTCGGCATTGTTCAACTAAAATTGGTTACGCGGCTGGCAATACATCAAACTTGCACACTCATTTGAAAAGGCATCACCTGAACGTGAATATCACCGGTACCAAAAGACTGAAGTGCAAACCCAACTCCCGCTAGCATTTAAGCCTCCACCACTCGCAAAAACATCAGACCGAGCCAAAGCTATTACAAACGGCAAATATCCTTATGTTGCCATGTTAGCAAAGCGCTACCTGGCTGTGTCTGCTACCTCTGTCCCTAGCGAGAGGGTGTTCTCCACAGCAGGAGACATTGCTAGTGCCAGCAGATCTGCCCTTTCGGCAAGCAATGTGGACAAGTTCATCTTTCTTTAAAAAAACATGAAAATACAATGACAAGCAAGTCGCTAATGTCAAACTGGCTGCTTAGGTAGTACAGTTCAAATACAGATGATTTCAGTTCATCGAAAAGATGCACCTTAATGTTTATTTTATTATATTTTATATTTATTTGAGTGAATATTCACAGTTTAATAATAATTAAAAACCCTAAACTAAAATAGTTTATGTTTTGTGAGTAGGCCTACTAGTTAGGGGTCGACCGATTATCGGCCAGGCCGATTATCGGGGCCGATATTCCTCATTTGACCGATTATCGGTATCGGCCTTTTTTTTATAAAATTGCCGATAACACTTTGGCTCTGATGCGGCCGTTTCTCTGTCTGCAGTCACCACTCTCTGTACACGAGCAATATCCCGCCCACAGCGCTATCTGATAGGCTATTACTGAAGTGTCAATCAACACTGAAGATTTTCCAGGCGGGAGCCAGCCAGAGAGGCGGGACCTTCTCAGATTACAGGCAGGTGCGAAGAACGCAGACACAGACAGAGACAAGCAGCAGCGCTGAGCGGCAGAGCCATACATGTGTTTCGAAGGTAAATCAGTTGAAAGCCGAAGTTCAATAAACATCCCAATCCCCTATGCTGAAGTTGCAAAAACAGCACGATCTATTGATCCAATTCTATCCGCTACCCAGTTACACAGGGACGCGGGAAGTCAGTCAGAGTTGGGGTGCGTGCAGCATCTCGCAGCGGAGTAACGCAGCGTCCACACTACAGCTCCAAAAATAGCTTGGAGCTGGGCGTGTCTGGAGCTTGGGGATTTTATTCAAGCAACACGACCAACAACCAATCACATGAATCTCCCGCCCCCGACATACAAAGCAAAAACCCCCGGGGATTTTATGCGAGCAATATATATATAAACTCCCCAAACAGGCGAAAACCTACCAGTTCCCCCCACTGCCTCTGCCACCTCCCTCCATGCTGGTTCCTCCGGTTTGTGTCCCGGTAGGTGAAGAGGGTCTGGTCATACAAAACCGGGTGATTGCTACGGTGATAGTTAGTTTCTCCTCCGACTTTTTTTGAAATATAGAAATGAACGGCGGGATATCTCTCCCAGCTTAGACGCGGTTTGATTGGCTGGCGCTTCAGCTGTCAGATTTTGGGAAACGGGATTTGATTGGCTGGCGCTGGCTACTCCGGTGTCCAGGCGACCAGAAGTTGAACAATGTTCAACTTCTGGTCGCCTGGGTCGCCTGAGACGCCTCGCTCTGCTACCCACAATTCAGTTCGGCGAAAAAGCGCGGCTACGTGACGTCACCCCATTGAAAGTGAATGGGCAGCTTGGAGCTGCTTGGAGCTTTCGACGCTGTAGTGTAGACGGGCCGTAACTGTGGTGCGGAGGGGGGGCTGCGAGTGGAGCCTCGCAGTTTTTCGGGTTGATATGTGAAGCTCATTAGCTAATGTATTTAGCAAATGTTTAGCAAAATATTAGAAGTGAGGCTACTAGTCTAACGTTAGGTCTACTGTAATAGCCTCACTTTTAATAGTTTGCAAAACATTAGCTAGCACTAGTGTTTTGCAGTTGCTAGCAGCTTATTGGGATTTTATGCTAGATAGACAGGCATTGGTTTGATATAATACATTACTCATTATTGTTAGTTAAGCATGTCAGCCTGCTGCCCCACTTCTTGTCTCTCTCTAACTCATAGCAGATGGCTGCACTAAAGAAAAGGGCTCAGAGAGGAAACCAGTTGTAAGATGTTTAAAAGTTCATTAAACATAATATATGCTTAAATGCATTTCAAAGAAGTTGTGTTGAGTTGTGTTGGAGTTTGTGTTATTCTACATTTTGACATCAAGATTTTTTGATTTTACTGCAAATGTATATCGGTTCCAAATATCGGTTATCGGTCTCCTTGATTACTAATAATCGGTATCGGCCTTGAAAAAGCTATATCGGTCGATCCCTACTACTAGTACAGTAAAGTTCAAATACAGATTATTTCAGTTCATTGAAATGCTGCACCTTAATGTTTATTTTATTATATTTTGTATTTATTTGAGTGAATACATTATTCACAGTTTAATAATAATTTAAAAAAAATATGTTATGTTTTGTGATAATTTTCTGCTGTACCGAAAACGTACCGAACCGAACCGTGACCTAAAAACCGAGGTACGTACCGAACCGAAATGTTTGTGAACCGTTACACCCCTAGTGGACAGTTATTGTTTTTTTCTTTTACCCTTGCAGAAATACCCAAAACAGGAGTTCTTTTTTTAGGCTTTTTTTTTCATTATATCCTAAATAATTTGTGTTTTTTCAAACATGTTTTCCCCAAACTACAAGAAGACCTTTGACTGTCTGTAGACTTTTCCCTATTAACAATTTCCCAAATGGCGGCTTAAGAGCAGAAAGCAAGCCTGGAGAGAAGGTAAAAGCCTAGGAGAAGATTCAAAGATTGATTAAAGCAGAGTATGGTACAGTGGGGGGGCAGGTGATGGTAATGTTTAGTGTGGGGGCAGAGTGAAGGGCACAGTTGCCTTGCTTTTTTGCGAGTCGTTTGAAGTATAAAATATACTTATTAAGGGGGGTGTGTAGTTTATGTAGAGGTTTGTCGCTAAAATTAATAGATTTATAATCTAAATCCTCAAGTAATTCGTTGTTGTGCAATTACTCTTATACTTCTCCTGAAGCCGAGAGAAGCAAGTGAGGGAAAAACCAAGAGGAGTACATTTGTATGAAGGTAGATATGGTGCAAAATGCGAGAGCGTGAAAACCTGATGTGAGCACTTGCAGAAAAAAAATCTGAGTTTGTGTGCTTACATTTACACTTGTATAAAATATCCACGTAACTGTGAACTAAATGTACACTTGTATAAAATACCCACGTAACTGTGAACCAAATGTACACTTGTAAAAAATATCCACGTAACTGTGAACCAAATTTGAAGTCACAGAAGAAAAAAAAAGGTTTTGTAGCTTGTAGAAAAAAAATGAATTTAGAGATGAAATGTTCACTTGCAGAAAAATACATATTTTTTAAATATATTTTCCATTACAACTGCAACTTTATTTATTACAACCTCTCAAATCAGTCATTACAATTTGACGAATCTGCTCTGTGGCAGTATAAATCGACGGATCTGCGGTCTTGACTTTTGTATGGAAGCAAACAAGAGACAGAAGTATTTGAATTTGATCAGACACCGAATTTATAGCATTGAAAATAATTACTTTGAAAATCATGTATCTGAATGTTTTTTGCTCCGAATTTACCTATGTGAAATAAAAATGTTGAAATTCAGATCACAAAAATTCAAGTGCAAAAAATTCGACGTCAAATATTTCGGTGTTTAAAATTCGATGTAAAAAAATTCGGTGTATAAAATTCGACGTCAAAAATTGCGATGCAGCATCATCCGGGCTACTCAGACAGGATAAGCAATCGAGCCCGAATGCAATCAACCCGACTTCTGGGGGACAGTGCTGTGAAGCTCAATGCTGCAAACTGTAGGCGATGGATGCATATGGGAGCAATTCTCGTAGACCCTATGTTAAAATGCCCAACTTAACATCAGAAAATGAACATGTTTCTAGCCTGGATCCACAAAAACATATTCTGTATATAGTTAGATTCCCCCTTCATGACAACAGGGCTGCTTCTCCTGGCTCCTCTGTCTCACTGCTAGCTCCGTTAGCTCCATTGGCTCCGTGATGCTACAGCGGCTCAGCTCATGAGGAGAACACTACTTGAACTCGGCCGTGTTTGTTGTGTTGGCTCCTGGTGGACTATTCGTCATGCAAATATAGGATTTATCTGCGGTTAAAATAGACCGACCGTGAATGCAGTTTCTTGGGTAAGTCAACCCTGCATAAGTACATAAAGTACTTATGTTATGTTACTGGTGTTTTTATTAAGCTAACGTTAATGAATGTTTAGAGTTGGGTTAGCATTTGAGCAATCGTAGCTCCATCTGTGCTAACGATGCTATGCGTAGCATCCAAGAGTGTATAACATTAAGTGGGATGCTACTGTATACCAAAAGGCTTCTGTGCGAGGTTGCTAAAATAAGGTCATCCTTGTACGTTAGATAGTTAGGTTACTGTATGCATTGTTAAGGTTCGTTTAAATTCGCTATGCTCTACTATAGCATACAATAGACTAGCTAACGTCAACGTATTGTTGAAGAGAGGCTTAGTGATATTAAATCAACCTCACAATGAAATGTGTGTATCTTTAAAATATGAGCGTCACATTTCAAGATGGTCCAGAAATAACGCTCCCTTAGATATTGTAATATGGTTTGTTGAACTGGAGTTATTTATTGCAGCTAACCGCCTATCCGACGAACGACACAAACATTGTTGTTTTTAATATTATTATTACCAATGCCTAATTGTATTATCCTCACACTTGAGAAACAGCCTTATCGTGGCTGTAGAACAGAACATGTAACTTAAGGACGATGAATAGCGTAGTCAATGCTTTAGTGACAAGGAAATTATTTGTTTAAATATTAGACATGACGTTATGTGTGACTTCAGTGAAAATTAAGCTTATCCATTGCATTTGTTCAATAGGTTTGTGTCTTACCCTTACGTGTGTGATGCATATGAATATGGCATATGAAAACAAATTAATTTGACTGACTTATTAAAAACTCATCCAAAGTAACAGTAAAATAAAAAGGACCTACACAATAATACTCAATCAAACTGATACAGTATAAGGACTGTGATATCCAGCAATTTCTTAAGTATAACAATAAGATTATGACCTGTTTTTAAAAGAAGATAAAAAGTTGTTTGCATGTAAAGAAGTCTGTAAGCCATGCATGTAACTTTACATCTGTTTGTTCAAAGTGTCCTTAAGGTGATCCAGACAGGCTGGACCAGAGGAGGAGAGACAGATCTGGACTCCTAGCAGCAGAGAACTTCAGCACGGATTCCAAGGTACACCTTTTTCATACTTTACAAAGAATGCATAAAGTAATGACTCTAATACACTGATACACATGCCATTAAACATGACTGAATACTAGATCACCTACACATCAGTGATGTTGAGTGTACTTTCTTAGCTAAAGGTTACATTTTACCAAGCAACATCACTTTTTTGTTCAACTTTCACATTTCAATGTATTTAAGGCAAAATTATTGAACATAGTGAGAGCTGCGACCCTTTGTCTTTCAGTGAGACAACCGGACAGAGCAAGCTTCTACAGTTGCACTACGTTTTGATAACAGTTCTATATTATTTTAATAATACATTTATTTCAATGTTGATGAATTTAGAACGGTTTATTCATAATCTGATTATTTTTGTAGTACACTGTTGGATTTAAAAAACACATTAAAATAAAAAAATCATTATATTTATAGCCCCTGAACAAACAAACAAACACACCTCTTTCTTAAATAACACACTTGCTCTGCAATAATATGTTTTTTGATATTTCTGTTAGGAGATGCCTGAGAGACAGGACTGCTTCACCATGTTCTCTTTCTCTGAGGGTCCAGAAGAACATCCAAGAGGGAAAGGAGAAGCTGATGTGATGAGATTTAAGAGCAGTACAGGACATTCACTAAGAGACACTTAGGCCCTTTCTCATTTCACTAATTGCCCTCCTCGAGACTTAGTCCCGCCCACAGGAGATGCGAGCGGAGGAGCCAAGGAGGGGAACCGAGGAGAGAGGAGGAGAACCGAGGAGAGAGGAGGGGAAGCAGCAGGCGGTTAGAGAAAGGAGAACTCGGTCATTTTAAAGAGACGTCCATTAATGATGACAGGAGGCACAGCAGTCCTCTGTCTGATGGACAGATGTGTTCATGACCACTTCTATATTTACTTTGATTCATTCACAGTGCGGTGTAATGAGACAATAACAGGCTACAGATGCGGACATATACACACACATATATATGTATATATTTATATAAATATATACAATTTCAGAATCAAACGGAGCACTCTCATAATAACGTAACACTATCAGAGACTGGATATACCCAAATAAATGGTGCCAATCTTCAGTCAGATGTGAATGTGTAACTTAACATTTTCAGTAAGAATAACGGACAAAAGGAGTGCAAATACAATTTATTGAAATGTGAACTAAAAGTTATCAAGCATGAACCATCACAATTTTTTTTAAATACAAATGAAATAATATACATAAATTACACTAAATGTTAATCTGTTAATTGATTAAGTAAACACATTTTGTCAAATAAAGTGACCGGCTAGGCCTGTGCAGGTGGTAACAGCTATGCCCAGCATGGGCTAAGTTCTGTAGGTGCAGCTGGTGCAGGTCCTCCTCCCTCAGGCCTGGGGCCTGTACTACGAAGCCGGTTCAACCTAACCTGGATATGTTTGAGTTAGCCGGTTGGCCTAATCCAAAACATACGCGCTCTCGCTAAACGGTACTACGACGCGGGTTATCAAGTGAATCGCTCAAGCCAGCCGTGTCCTATCTAGTTAGGTGCGCGTTCACATGAAAGGGGTGGGATCTGGAGCATTCGACCAATCACAAACATGGAGAAGCGTACTGACAGCGCAGCGTCATACTTCCTGAATGAAAAGTCAACTATAATATTAGACATCCATGACTTAAACACTTTATCTAGGATCAAAGCCACATAGCTGCACCTGCAAGGTGAATACAGCTGGTAACAGAACAAGTGTTTGAATGCGTACATTAACAGGTTTATGATATCACTGCCGTCTAAGACACGATCTGACTTTAATTACATTTGTCTCGAGTGTTTCCTCAACTTAATGTTACTCTGATCCGGGTACTGATGTTGTGGCAGATATTTAAGTAAGCTTTGTTAACGCTAATGTTATAATAGTCAGATTGTTCTGAAGATGGAGGTGATATTCTATTCATGTTCACGTTCACACAGTCGGTGATTTTTGCCGGCCGTCTTTCCTGCATCGGCAGCTTTTCTGTATTTCCTTTCTCCTGTAATATGACTTGATCGCTTTAAACTCTGCACACTGAGCTCTGATTGGTCAGCAGGCAGTGCTTTCACTGAGTTGAGCTCTTAGCCTGCAACCTCACCTGGTCCCGACCAGGTTAGCCGCTAAGCATAAGTTACCATGAAGATCTAGCCTGCTAAAAAGAGAACCAGCTTCGTAGGACCGGAAACCCAGAGTTTTCCCTGAATTTAGCCGCTAAGAGAAAATCCTGCTTCGTAGTATACCCCCCAGGTCCTCCTCGCAGGGAAAGACCCTCAGCCCTCTCTGGCCAAACCAACAGACAGGACGTTCCCCCAAAGTCTCTAATCATCCATCCTGTGAATATGAGGGGAACAAATAGTGTAATAGATGCTTTGGACAATAAGAAATATAAAGTTAACTGTTGAGTTGCTCCGTTTTTTTAGATTGACAGGGTTTAATAATACAAACAAAAGGAGAGGCACCGTAAAATAAAGATTGGTCTTTCAATAAATTGTGTTGATTTTGTCTTTTGAATTGTTTGTCTAAAGTCAAGTACAGAACTGTTACTTATAGTTTGAATGATACAGTCTGGTTATAATGTTTGGAGGAGGCATCACAGGTAAGAGCACCATTTGTTGTGTTGCATCCACAACAAATCAGATGTGTGTGTATTTATTTATCTACTATTTCTTGAATCATTACTGTCAGTCCAAAACAAGAGATTTTGTTTTAGTAACATTTTTTTTAAAACATTCTCTTTTCCACTACACTATCTTGAATACTTTAGTTTTTACATCACTACATTTATCTAACAGCTTTAACATTGTAAAGGTGTCACTTCGGACTCTGGGTAATTATGACAGCATGTCCTACTATTTTGAGAGTTTGAACAAACCAGACCTTCATCTATTAATGTAGAAAATAGTCAGCACATTAAACCATTATGAAAGTAATCATTAGTTAGCTCATTGTTCGAAATGAGCTCCAACTACAACAGTTAAGTCAACTCGTGCATCGGTAATAACAATACAACAAATTATATAATAGTATAACTTGTGTCGACTTTAACAACACTTTCCTAATTATACTAGCATACTTTTACTAAAGTAACATTAACATGTTTAAATGCAGGGCTTTTGCAAGATAGTATTTCGTATAATGTAGTGTCTACTTGACTTATCTAACCGAAGTGATCGTTACGTTACTTTGCAAACCGTCACCCCCCCCCCCCCCACACACACACACACACACACACACACACACAAAAGGACACGGTAACGTTGTGATTCACTTCAATTAATGATAACTACGGAGCTTGCTAACAGCAAGGCACAAGGCTACTTCACTCATTTAGCTAGTTAATGTAAGATACAAATGCTGTCGAGCCCTCACTGCTTGGAAAATAAAGAGCACAAACTGACTACTTACCCGAGCGGCGAGCCCCACTGTTCTCCGTCATTTTTCTCCCAGGTTGTGATCACATGACTGACAAAGCCGTGCTCTGATAGGCCAGAAGTCGGTTTGATTGCATTAGGGCTCGATTGGTTTTCCTGTCTGAGTAGCCCGGATGATGCTGCATCGCAATTTTGGACATCGAATTTTATACACCGAATTTTTTGACGTCGAATTTTTTTCACTTGAATTTTTGGGATCTGAATTTGAACATTCTAATTTTTTTCACTTGAATTTTTACATTTTTATTTCACATAGGTAAATTCGGAGCAAAAACATTCAGATACATGATTTTCAAAGTAATTATTTTCAATGCTATAAATTCGGTGTCTAATACAATTCAAATACTTCTGTCTCTTGTTTGCTTCCATACTTTTGCTACACTTCTTGCGATAAATGTGTCGCAAAAGTAATTTTCACCTGTAGATGTGGGGGGAGGGAGGGGGGTTGGAGCAAAGGGGCGGAGCTATCAGAACAACGAGGCTTGGGTCAGTCACAGTCAGGTCGAACCGGATGACTGCGGGGCTACTGTTCGTGTCGCTACCAGTCCGCTGACATGGCGCGTCAATCAACGGTAAGTTTCGCCCAGTACTTGCCCAGTATTACTTTGAATATTATTATTGTGATTGAGGATTAAATCCGCTTTGAAGACCACCGTTTTATATCGTGCAGTTTAGCGGCGAAATAACGTCAGTCAGCCAGCTAACGCTAGCTTTGTTGAGTGTATGCTAGCTAAACAAGTAGTGGCTGTAGTCTAAACAGCAGTAATTCATATATTATAGCCTACTGCTTTGGCACTAACGGTTGATAAGCGTTTATGAAAATAAAACCAATTGAACTGTACTGAAATAATGACAAGTTTTATAATTGTCTTGGGCTCCTGCTGTGTTTTTAAAGCCTTTGTAAATTATCCATGCTATTTTCTATTTAGCTAACGTCGAAGTAGTGTATGTGAAATAAACCTCACATGTGTGTATATTACAATTATTAATGTCATATTTCAAGATGATTACTTAGATATTACAATATGGTTGGTTGAGCTGGAGTTCATTATTGAGCTTACAAGTTAACGTCACAGTCATCTGAATAACAAACCCAAACCTTGTTGTTTTTATTAATTGTATTACAAATTGATATCAAATAAACAGTAAGCATTGGTAACACAATTTCCAAAGTTACAGTAAAATAAAAAGGACCCTGACTCTACACAATCCAACATGTTCAACAGAAGAGAATGGTTATATTGTTTGTACACATGGTTACTTTACATATATATCTGTTTGTTTAAGCTTAAGGTGTCCAGGTGATGCAGACAGGCTGGACCAGAGGGTGAGAGACAGAACTGGACTCCTCACAGCAGTGAACTTCAGCTCAGGTACTAAGACTCTTTTTTCATACTGTACAAAGAATCAAGAAAGATATTGGTTTAAATGAATGAAGTATTGACTTGAATACACTGATATACATTCCATTAAACAATACTAAATACTAGATCACCTACACATCAGTTAAGTTGAGGGTTTTTTCCATGCACAAAGTCACATTTAGATGTTAACAAGCAATATGACTTTGTCAGTTTTCTAATTTAATGTATTGAAGGCAAAGATATTTAACACATAGTGAGAACTGCTACTATTTATCTCTCAATATTGTCTGTAAAAACGTGGTAAAAGTTATTCTTTCAGTGAGACAACAGAGCAAGCTTCTACAGTTGCACTATGTTTTGATAACAGTTAAATATTATTTTGATAATAACATATATTTCAATGTTGATGAATTTCATACTGTTCATTCATAATCTGATTACAATTAAAAAATAATTATATCAACAGCCCCATAACACACAAACACACCTCTTTCATAAATAACACACTTGTTCTGCAATAATGTTTTATGTTTCCTGTAATTTTTGTTAGGAAAGGACATGCCTGAAAGACACGACATCTTCTCCTTCTCTGAGGGTCAAGAAGAACATCCAAGAGGAACATTAAAAGCTGATGTTATGAGATTTTAAGACCAGTACAAGACATTCACTAAGAAACTACTTTTATTGTGAAAACAAAGATCT
The DNA here is from genome assembly GCF_902827115.2 of Pseudochaenichthys georgianus. Taxonomy (NCBI): domain Eukaryota; kingdom Metazoa; phylum Chordata; class Actinopteri; order Perciformes; family Channichthyidae; genus Pseudochaenichthys; species Pseudochaenichthys georgianus. The sequence goes on from NC_047510.2 coordinate 7,368,443, forward strand.
GCACACCGAATATTTTTGTAGTCTATCAGGACCATCATTTGTTTGTGACACTGCCTGCACCTTAGAGAAGGGGTGGTTATAGTCAGGCTTATAAAGTGTGGCGAAAAACATAGTCAGCTGATCGAATGCACCTATTTCCACATCTACACTCCATCAGCTGATTAATTCTATGTGCCTCACTTTATGAGCTTCACATCACTTGTGCCTTGTACCGCAGAGTTTGCAACGTCACAAATAAATGGGGCCAATCTTCAGTCAGATGTGAATGTGGCATCTAACATTTTCAGTAAGAATAATGGACAAAATGAGTGCAAATACAATTTCTTGAAATGTGAACCAAAAGTTAATCAAATGTTTTAAATAAAAAGCACATGGACAGAAGGTGTAAACCTAATAAATGTATAAGTAAACACATTTAGTCAAATAACGTGACAGACTAGGCCTGTGCAGTTGGTATCAGCTTTGCCCAGCATGGGCTCCTCCATCAGGCCTGGTCCTCCTCGCTGAGGAAAGACCCTCAGTCCTCTCCACACCAACAGACAGGACGTCCATCACACGGAGGTTTCTCCCTGAAGTCTCTGCAGCCCTCTGGACACCACGCTGTCTCAATCCGTCCACACTGAATATGAGAGGGGGAAAATGAAAATAATAAATGCTTTAGAGACAATAAGAAACATAAAGTTGACTGTTGAGTTGCTCAGTTTTTTTAGATTGTCAATACTATTACTGTATAACTAATATCTCAGGTTAAGAGGCACCTTCAAATAAAGATTGGTCTTTAAATACATGTTGTCTTTTGAATTGTTTGTCTAAAGTCAAGGATCTAGAACTGGTACTTAGTTTTAATGATACAGTCTGGTTATTATGCTGTTTGGAGGAGGCATCGGTAAGAGCACTAACTAGCTGTACACATGTACCTTAGCTTGACTTAAATGTATTAAACGTATAGTTCAGTGATGGCAAAATATAAATAACTAATGTCATGCAAACATATTAATATTTGCTTGATTCCAGAGTTGAATTTAGCACAATTGCATACAAACGTTAAGGGATTTTAAGATTCTGAAGTTCAATTGGTTTTATTTTCATAAACGGTTATCAACCGTTAGTGCCAAAGCAGTAGGCTATAATATATGAATTACTGCTGTATAGACGACAACCACTACTTGTTTAGCTAGAATAAACTCAACAAAGCTATCGTTAGCTGGCTAACTGACGTTATTTTGCCGCTAAACTGCACGATATAAAACGGTGGTCTTCAAAGCGGATGTAATCCTCAATCACAATAATAATATTCAAAGTAATACTGGGCAAGTAATGGGCCAAAATGTACCGTTCATTGATGCGCCATGTCAGCGGACTGGTAGCGACACGAACCGTTAGCCCCGCAGTCTCCAGTCACCCGAGCCTCGTCCTTCTGATAGCTCCGCCCCTTCGCTCCAACCCCCCTCCCTCCCCCCACATCTACAGGTGAAAATTACTTTTGTGACACATTTATCGCAAGAAGTGTAGCAAAAGTCAAGACCGCAGATTCGTCGATTTATACTGCCACAGAGCAGATTCGTCAAGTTGTAATGACTGATTTGAGAGGTTGTAATAAATAAAGTTGCAGTTGTAATGGAAAATATATTTTAAAAATGTGTATTTTTCTGCAAGTGAACATTTCATCTCTAAGTTCATTTTTTTCCGACAAGCTACAAAACATTTTTTTTTCTTCTGTGACTTCAAATTTGGTTCACAGTTACGTAGATATTTTTTACAAGTGTAAATTTGATTCACAGTTACGTGGATATTTTATACAAGTGTACATTTGGTTCACAGTTACGTGGATATTTTATACAAGTGTAAATGTATGCACACAAGCACAGATTTTTTTTCTGCAAGTGCTCACATCAGGTTTTCACGCTCTCGCATTTTGCACCATATCTACCTTCATACATTTGTTCGTTTTGCGAAGATAACTTTTGGAAGTTACTTTTTTCAGTAATGAAAAAAGGGTTGAAATTAAAACATGTTATTGTTGTTATACTGGTTTCAGCCACACAGGGCTGAAGTGCACCACGACCTATGCTCTAAATATTCAACTAAAAGCATTAGGTTTTCTTCGAGATTAGTTTTAATTTCTACATGAACTCTTAACACAAGGTGTCTGCAATAACATGGCAAACTTGTTGTGCTATGTCTTTATCACCAACAAGGAAAACACAAAAATATTGTGCAACCTCTTTAACAAAAATATCACCTTCACAAGTTTCTGTCTTATAGCTTTACAAATGTTGTCAAATCTTTGATATGTAATTTTCTTGTTATTTTTCTTTGTTATACTTTTGCCCAAAGCCATCATTTTTTATAACATTCAATGAGTCTACCTTTAGTTCAGGGGTCTGCAACCTTTTTGACCAAAAGAGCCATTTCGCTCCTTTTTCCCAAAAGATGTTTTGTCTGGAGCCGCAAAACATATTTCATAGTTTTTTATTGTTATATCAGACAAAAACTACAGTTTTTTTGCATTTATTAGGCTATTTATTACATGATATAAAACTGTTAACCTCGAATAAGAAACAAATAACTTTTATAAGGAGAATTAAAAATAATACACAGGCCTACTTTAAAATAAATTAAACACAGCACTTGGGGAGTCCTCTGCACATTTGAAGAGGAAACAAATATTATTAAATGGGCCCACTTTGAAATAAATAAAACATATATCTGCACCCTAAAAAGAGTTAAAGGTAAGAATGGAGAAACCAGCTTGAGTGCGCTAGAATTTGAAAGTACACAACCGGAAAAAATATGCTTCTTCCTTCAGACTTTCTTACAGAGCCCCTCCTCCAACACACACGAACGAACACATGACCAATGAGGGCACGATATAAGTTTGTGCCCAGATGTAAGGCTGACAGGCAGGTAGGCCATCCAGTTATTTTAGCTGGGCCGGCTCAGATGATTGGTCGTGCTTTTTACAGCGCTACGGCTTCCAGAGATTAATTGTTGTATGTATTTATTGTCAAAGCATTTAATATATTCATTGCTATCGGGACGTTAAGAGCATTCCATGGAATATAACAAAAAGTGTTTTCTGAAATAAATTACATACCCCATTGAATTATGACTGACGATAGTCAGCTGTCTTCCTCTCCCTCGTAAAGGCTGCACCATCGTTGACAACGTCTCTCTACATATCAGACATACCGGTAAACCAGCATCGTTTGCTGTGAAAGCATACAACTCTGTCCACGCAGAATTAAATCCTGTGTTCCTCCGGTACTTTTCTTTGATTTATCCATAGTTCGCTCATCGAGCCGGGGGTTAGGTTATTCGCCTCCAAGAAAAGGCGCTCGCGCGGGACCGGAGCAGGATGTGACGCATATTTTAGTTGACCTAATTAAAACCGTTTTGTTTTTTATTTATGTGTCACAGTATCACCTCAAAATACAACATACGAAACATTTTCAACCATGCAACAAAATATAAATAGTCCTACAAATACTTTTATTTTATTTCCTTCTTATTTTTGTCTAAGCTCGAGGGAGCCAGAGCAGAGGGCTTAAATATGGGGGTTATTCCCTATCTTTATTCAAGAGCGTGGTATTTAAATTTGAGAGCATACTTTATGTATTTATTTCCCTCAAACTCTGTCCTCGCACTCAAATAGTGCCCTCGCACTCAAATAGTGCCTGCTTGCACTTAGATTTGCTCTGCTTGTGCTCAAACTGTACGCTTGCACTCAGATATATTGCTGCTCAGAATTATTCTGTGCGCGCTCGAAACTTTTTCTGCTCTCAGAATTATTCTGTGCGCGCTCGAAACTTTTGTGCAACAATCCTGTCAAAATCCCTCAACCAATAGGAGGCCAGGTGTCCTTGCGGGTGCGTTCGCTTTACTTATTACAGCGTCCCGTCAGGGCGGTTACTCTTTGGTTTATAAACTCCAGCCCTCCACGGCTTTATAACATAACATGTACATCACTTCGCTGTACAACTTTTTTTTGGGGGGGGGGGGGGGTGTAAGCACAGTTAGTACATGTTTATAAAACGGACAATTCAAATCAAGCAATCTCATGTTTCTTAGTCGTGATATAATGAGCGTATATCCCGGGTATAATTGTAGTTACTTTTTACAAGTCAGTATCCCTCCGCGTCTGAGAACCGTTACAACCATATGGTTACAACTGTTACATTACGTCCGTCACGAAACTAACTAACTAACAAAGCTTAAAATGGAAACATTTAAGGTTAACTTCGACCTCCGGGGTGGCCTTACTATGGAGGAGTGGATTGAGAAGTGCCTATCTCCAGAAAAAAAAAAGCACCTAAACGACGACAATGCTGTCTGTCTATTATGTTCTCTAGCTGTTATTGTTGTTGCATAGCAACCACCTCGCACTATGTTTTGTGCAGAAGGCAACGGAGGGACTATTTTATTTTGACCATCATTATTTAATAATAAAAACTATTTAAATTGGAGTGTGTATTTTTCTTTCACATTGCCAGCCACACGTGGTAACCGTTTTATAAATGCAATAGCTCACTTCAGGCCGTGATATACGAATATCTATACAATATGGTTGTCGACACTCCGCTTCGCGTCGGGCCGAACCAAGCCGTAGCACAACAGTGCTGGAGCAGAACAACAGTCTGGAGGAAGAAGTGGGCCGGTCGGAGAATTCACTAGCAATCCCCCCTCCCAGAGCTCTATATATGGCGCTGCCCCCTCAATTTACTAGTGATAACGAGGGCCGGTCGAGATTCCCGGGCTGATTTTTAGTCCCAGTACGCCACTGAACGTAGCTATTATGTAAGGTGCTGGTATATATATATATATATATACTAACTGTGCTTCCTCCCCCCCCCCCAAAAAAAGTTGTAAATCAAACAAGTGAAGTACATGTTATAAAGCCGTGGAGGGCTGGAGTTTATAAACCAAAGAGTAACCGCCCTGACGGGACGCTGTAATAAGTAAAGCGAACGCACCCGCAAGGACACCTGGCCTCCTATTGGTTGAGGGATTTTGACAGGATTGTTGCACAAAAGTTTCGAGCGTGCACAGAATAATTCTGAGGGAAGAAAAAGTTTCGAGCGCGCACAGAATAATTCTGAGCAGCAATATCTCTGAGTGCAAGCGTACAGTTTGAGCACAAGCAGAGCAAATCTAAGTGCAAGCAGGCACTATTTGAGTGCGAGGGCACTATTTGAGTGCGAGGACAGAGTTTGAGGGAAATAAATACATAAACTATGCTCTCAAATTTAAATACCACGCTCTTGAATAAAGATAGGGAATAACCCCCATACTTAAAGGGCCGCATACGGCCCGTGGGCCGCGGGTTGCCGACCCCTGCTTTAGTTATACGAAACCGTTCGAAGAAGAGCCTATTCACTCAGAAGATTATCATTGAAACAAAGATTCTCCAACTGTGCTATGTAATTTATGTTATATCTCTCACAGGCTCCGCCCTCTACTGGACTCTATGGGTACTACCTTATCATGCAAGCATTCACCTACTGAGACTTCTATAGACGTAGCCGGTCCCGGGGCGGGCCTACCTGAATGCGCGCGCATCTCACCGTATAATAGGAGGCCTCGCCTCCTGACTGTTATCCCTTTCTCTTCAGCGAGCGGAAGTGATACACTGAGCATAGACGCGAATAAGAGAAAGAGAAAGAAAAGCATGGACTGACCACTAGGGTTGGGTACCAAGAACCGGTTCCGGTTTCCAACATTTAGATTCCAACGGCATCATTTAGAAATGTGAATTTCGGTTCCGCTTTTCGATGTTTCTCGCCGTTCTCCGTAGCCTACTGTATGACTGCGGTGGGGCGGGAAATGTAGCGTTGTACCTACACTTCCTACAGCGTAACCTGAGACCAGGGCCGGCCCGTCGCCCTGGCGTTATAGATGTTCGCCTAGGGCCAGACCCGGCGTCATGGGCGGGCCCCATGGGGCCGGGCCCGCCCATCCAGGATTTGGGCCCGACCATCCAGGATTTGGGCCCGCTGTTTTAATCAGGGCTGAATACAACATTTTAATTGTTTTATTATTATGTTCAGTGGCGGCGCCAGGGTATACTTGGGTAGGCTACAGCCATACCAATAAATGGCTTAGCCCCACCATGAAAAATGATTTTAAAGTAAGCTAAATAAAGTCCGCCAACTCGCGCGGAGTAAATTGCACAGACAGTAGTTAGTAAGATTGATTTCAGCAGTCACTTGTCTGGAAATACCGAAGACTAGAAACGGTTTGAAAACTTTTGTCACGTAGTGATCATCTTCTCAATAGAACATCTTTGATAATGTCTTCTGGCCAATCAGAATCAAGATAACGACGTGGTGTTGTTGCAGGAAGTCCCGACGGAGAATATTTTTGCTGTAGTTACAGTACATCTCTATATACATCGATACAACATTACGTTAGATAGAAATCAACACGTAATTAAATAAGACCCCACGGTTTGATGATTGATGTGTGGGCTGTCTTTCATTTTGATACACAGAACAATGGGGGCAATCCACCCTTATCCACAATGTAAAGTAATTCACAGCCTCTTCCCTCTTCTCTCTGTGAGGAGCAGCAGGTTCAGCTTTCAGAACAAACAAAAAACTGAAATGGCATTCATTTTTTTTAAATATGTTGTGTAGTAATAGATTTATTTATTTTTCTTCTCAAGAGAGTACCAGAATGTATATTTTATGTTAATATTTCAAAAAATCTCCTGGGGGAGAATCTCCCCAGACCCCCCTGCAGGCGTTGGGTTTTCAGCATGTCAGCTCTTTCACAATTCAGTTTTCCCGGGAAATGTAAGTTTCGGGGGTGGGCCCGCCCTGGTACATCAAATGCCCGCCCAGAGACGTATGTCTGCCGCCGGGTCTGCCTAGGGCGCCACATCTGTGGAGGCGCTGCGCTGACAGCTCTGGGAGGGAAACAAAACGTTTTGACCGTTGGTGCTCATCCTAATTGTCGGACTTGATGTAACAACATTCATAATTAAGTAAATGTAACACCCTTTTCTTCCCGGTTACACTTTTCATTTGCCCTGTACGATGGGCGCTGTAAGTGATGAAAATGGGGGATGTTGGCTTATCTGGCACCCGCAGCTCACAGCCAAAGTGCGAGTGAGCATGGGAGCGAGCGAGGGAGAAAGGGAGGTACGCGCTGTTGTTATTAGCATCTAGTGCTAGCTGCTCTAACGGATATTAGAAGAAGATGTTTCTACGACAAGGTGGAGGAGAGTCCTCTCCAGTCAGACTGAGAGGCTGATAACTACAGCTCAGTGAGGTAAAGGACTCTTGAGTTTAGATCAGGGGTGGGGAACCTCCGGCCTCCGGGCCTTATACGGCCCGCGAGACAATTTGGTACGGCCCTCGAGGTAATTTATAAACACACGCAACAAATAAAAAAATGAAAGAAATCTAGACCGCAAAAAAATTAAACAAGCGATTGCCTGTTTTTCCTGGCCAAGGTCAGGGTCCTTGAACACAACACGAGCCTAACGTGTCATCACGTGGTATATGTCTCGACTGACAGGGGTGCAGTTCTGACGGAGAGCACCAGAACGCCACTCCAGCACTTCAGAAATTGCAGTACCGATAAGTCCATACACATGCCGTAGTTTCTGCGTGTCTGTGTCTTTAGTTGAAAGCCCAGTGGCGATCTGCTCATCTGTCACACTGACCAGACAGTCAATAACTGTGTTGTTATCATTAGCATCTGGTTAGCTAGCTATGCTAACGAATATAAGAAGCTTTTTCTACAACCAGTGAGGTAAAGGCACATCTTTATATGATCATTATAGTTATAAAAAAAATAAGAGAATAAAGTAAACAGGTATAAAATACTATATGACAGTTATTAATAAAGAAGAATACAGTTTGAAAGGGGAGTGATTTGTCAAATATCCATAAATTAAAAGAAAATCTGCTTACAGTTGTGTTTGGGTGTTGAGAGATGTGTCCATAGATCTTCTAATGTTGCTCTCAAAGTGCACCAGATTGATGCTTTTAACTTCAACATTTAAAAAAAATCTTCCCAGGGGAGCATGCCCCCCAGACCCCCCTAGAGGAGGTTAGGTCCCCCCCCCACTTAAATAATGTTCACATGGATAGGAAACTAAATACATTTGCACACATCTTGTGTCCATATCTTTCTGTTTTGGTGGTCACGCCACACCCTGCACATGCATCCATGCGCGAGTCATGGTGAGATATCTGGATTAAGAGGTTGCTTTTTCTTTGCAAAGAATGAAATGAATGGGCTGTGATTTTAGTTTTTTTAAGCAGAGGTAAATAACTTGTACGGCCCTCTGAGGATATTGTAAAAATTGAAATGGCCCTTGAGAGGAAAAAGGTTCCCCACCCCTGGTTTAGATAGTTCACTCTAAGTTATCTCAGTGGGTCTCAAACGTTTTGATCACAATTTATGTAAACACATATTTCCAAGGCACTCCTTTATAATTATTGGGATAAAACAGGTTTGAAATCATTCCAATGTATACTATAGGACAGTAAACCAGACATACATACACTTTACCCGCATTTGCTCCTGTGGGTAATGTCCGCAGTAATGACTCTTACATGTCTAATATGTGTAATGTGTACATGTAAAGCGCTTTGAGAACCTGTAAAAGCGCTCTAATAAAAAATGTAATGCATTATTATTATTATTATTATATCGTTTTAAACTGGAGAGATACAAAAATATGCATAAATAAAATAGTAAAATAAGATATGAATGAACAACAAAAATAAAATACGTTACATGTATTTGTTATTGGCTATGATAGGTTATTGGTTATGTTCACATTTATTTAATTATTAAAATGTAAACCGATCTTTTTCATATGGGTGTTTAGAGTTGTACCCCCTAGATCTAGTCTCTAGTAATTCTGCTTAAAGTACACCAGATTGAAGTATTTTACTTCAAAATGTTCAAACATTTCTTCCCGGTATGCCTGAGAAGGCAGATATGCTTGTTTTTCTCAACAAGAACTGTTTTTAAATGGGGGGGGGTTCCTTTAAAAGTTGGACTGTTGCACTGTTGTAGCTTCAGTGGTTCTCAGGTTAAAGTTACATAGCAGTGAATATAAACAGACTGATTAACGTGAATATTACTGTAAACTAACCTGTGTAAAAGTTTCTCGAATAAATGCATTTTTTTTGGTGGAAGAAGCATGTATCATTTTTTTACCCTGCCCCTCAAAGAATCGGAATTGAGAACCGTTAAGAACCGGAATCGAAAAGTAGAATCGGAATCAGAATCGTGGAAATTCAAACGATACCCAATCCTACTCACCACTCCTTGAGCACCGGACCTGCCCGACATGCCCTGGCCTGATCGCGGCGGCTGATCCGCACCGCCTGTGCTTCCAGTGCCTGGGGCAGGATCACGCCGAAGACGGCCTAGGCCAGTCGCCGGCCTGTAACGCCTGCCGGATGATCCCTCGACTGAGCCGCCGACATCGTGGCGATCATTTCCGGGTGAAGTTCGGCTCGCAGGTGGAGGATCAGGACCTCGAGGTGGTGGAGATGGATGAACTGGATGACGAGGTGCCATATTGAGTTCACCCTCCCGAGGGGCCGGGTGGCCGCGTTCGCGGAGGAGGAAAACGACGACGCCTCGTTGTCTGGTACCTTCCGGTCCGGCAGCCAGGAGGGTCCAGCACACAGGTCTGCGCGTCTGGACTTCCCGGCGGTGATGACCCTGGCGGCGGAGCGTGTAGGCTTACCACTCCCCCCACCGCTGCCACCGAGGCCTGTAAGCCGCCCGGTGGAGGCGACGTGGCAGCGGCCATTGAGGACGAAGGCCCCAATCGCAGCCATGGCGGGTATCATCAGGGTGCAGGGCCGCTCGGACACGGCGTGTCCCGGTGTGTCCCGGTGTGCCCCCCCCTCGATGAGAGACTGGCGGCCCATCTGCTTCTATCTACCTCCTCTGCCCGGTGCGTGCGCTAGCATGTTATGTGGAGCGCATGGCTGCCCTTAGACGCACTGAACACTGTTTGTGTGCTTCTGGGGCGGGGTGACCGGGAAAGCTCTGTCCAAGAAACGCCTGGCAGGTTGGCTCTGCGAGTGCATTGCACATGCCTATGGACCGGCAGGGAGAGCCTGCCCCACGGGGGTCCGTGCACACTCTACACGGGCTGTGGCTGTGTCAACAGCCTTATTCAACGGTGTGAGTGTGGAGGACATATGCACGGTGGCGTCTTGGTCAACGCCAGGCCCCTTCATAAAGTTTTATCTCTTGGACATGTCTGGCTCTTTATCCTCGTCTGTGCTTGCTGGGGCAACACAGGACTGGTGAGGAGGGGGTGCTGTGGGTCAGTGGGCATCTGACCCCCTCCCCAGGCGTAATGCGCTTGCGTTTTTTCCGGGCCCTCTGGAGGCAGAGTCCTGCACGGGTCTGATTTTCAAGACCCGCACCCACGACGTGCAATACTGAACCCGCCCCGCTACCCGCACATATTGCCAATTAGTTCCGCAACCCGACCCGACGCGTCGGCACAAGATCTGCAAACCGACCCGAACCCGCATATCCTATGAGCAGTGAAAACATGCAATTATTAACACACGCAGTAGCATATTTGTCTCAAAAAGCGTGGGATGTTGGTTATTTTCTCCATCTAGGATGACACCAAAAGCCTCCCAGATGTTGGATTTCGCTCTTGAGGAAGTGATATTGAAAATGCTGTATTCTCCGCTAGAGAGCTTCACCTCAGCCATTTCGAATGTGGCGCGCTCAGCAGCAGATTGATGCGCTGCAGAGGTTATGATTATGCGCGGCCCCGCGGGGGAGAGGTCTGAGGATTTTAAACATTAAACTAAATTATTATTATTTTAATATATTTATTATGCAATACCCGCGACCCGACTCGCATCATCTTTGTTTTACCCAGAACCGAACCCGGAAAAAATACCACCCGCGAATCACCTTTTTTGCAGGTACCCGACCCGATGCAGGACTCTGCCTGGAGGTTCCCGGGGAACGTGATGCGCACTGGGCCCTTACGGGGCTGGAGGGCTCTACTCGCCTGCCTAGGGACAGGAGGGGAGAGCCCTCCACACTATAGTCCACGCACACTCTGCAAAGGGTCAGTGTCCTTAGGAACTCGGGAGAGGTGGTGCACAGTGAGCCCATACGGGGCAGCGGACGGGGGGGGCCCTCAGCACTGTTTTCCGAGCACACTTTTCGCGAGGTAAGCGCGTCAGAGTGTGCTCTGTCCAGTGGCGACTGGTCATTAGGGGCAGGTGCCCCACCTAGTGTCAGCAGAAAGTATTAACATAATGATTACAACAAAATGCAAAAAATAAATTAAAAAATATATTAAATATATTTTAAGATCATGTTTAATCATCTGATTCGTCTGTACATTGCTGTTTTATTATGTGTTCTTCTAATTAGTGTCTACAGTGTGTGCCTATTGAGCTGTTTAGAGCCATGTGGGACAAAACCTGATCCTGCCCCTCCCTCTGACTGTCTAAGTGAACGGTGACTGCAAAAACTACACTCAGAGTATTTTCCTATTTAATGTGTGTGGCAAAAAATAATGACCAGAGGGGCAAAGTGCTGCCATCCCCACCATACGTCATCTCACATAATTCAGAGCTGATTGGCTGTAAGTACGTGTGCCGCGAAAAGTGTGGTGTGTGAAGAGGAGACGAGAGAGCTGCAGTGAGGCGTCCTAAAACCAGGAAGTAAGCTGCGCATGGCTTCCCTCCACAAAAAAGCAACGAGATTTCTCCATAGGATTTTAGAAAATAGCTCAAAATAAGATCTGTGGGAAACGTAGCTGTTAGATAAATGTACATTTTGTTCAGCCGGATAATATCCACATGTCTACCCTACTTTTATCATTTTCGAATCAAAAATCTATTGATTAGATTTATGATAGACTTTTGAAACTACAAGAAGATAAGGAGGACTTTTACAAAAAAGTAATAGAGATTTTTGTCCAGAAGGATAGGCAAATGGACTTAATCTTCAAGTCAAGGTAAGACTGCAATTGTATTGAAAATGGGATCTTACTAAGAGAGAACAATTCAATATTTAAATGATAAAATTAAAAAATGTTGGGTATCCTTCAGTTGAACTGTCTGTTTAAAAGTAATTGAAGCATCAGACAAAAAAAGCTTTTGAAAATAATATTATATTTTGATTTAATATATTTGTAAACCTGAAGAGTCAGTGCCAGTGCCTCACCAGCCATGAACCTCTCTGCAGAAGCTTATATATAGACATCTGAGTTTTTTGTGCCCCACCACTTTTGTACATATAGAAACGCCACTGGCTCTGTCAGCCGCAGCCCAGACTTCTCCACGGTTATAAGCGAGGTAGAGGAGAGTGAGGTGCAGCGGCTGCTAACCGGAAAGCCGGCCAGGGGCAGTGGGGTGGAACGGTGTTGTTGGACGACAGCGCGTGTATACATCGGGGCTCTGCCCACTGTACCCATAGAGTACAGTAGAGGGCGGAGCCTGTGAGAGATATAACGAGGGGTTACGTATGGTAACCCTTGTCATATAAGCACAGGGTCCGCCCTCTACTCAGGGCACTGTCTGCCCTATACCGCTCGCTGAAGAGAGGTGTAGGATGACAGTCAGGAGGCGAGGCCTCCTTTTATACGATGAGATGCGCGCGCATTCAGGTAGGCCCGCCCCGGGGCCGGCTACGTCTATAGAAGTCTCAGTAGGTGAATGCTTGCATGATAAGGTAGTACTACCCATAGCGTCCAGTAGAGGGCTCCGCCTGTGCTTATATAACAAGGGTTACCATACGTAACCCCTCGTTTCATTGCATGAACATCAATTACAAAAGTTGTTCCTCCACTGTATAGTAGTGCTGGAGCGACTTCAAAATATCGTCGACGACATATTTCCGCGTCGACGCGTCGCTACACACACGTGGGTTTGTAAACAAAGCAACAAGCAGTTCGCAATCGCACTTCAAACACAATGGAGACTGAAATGGCTACCACCTCCTCACAGGATTGCGCACGAAGCCCTCAAACGAAAACATCTCGCCCTAGGTCTTCAAAAGCATGGGAATATTTTAAAGTTAGTCCAAAACGCAAAGATATTGTCATTTGCAGTCTTTGCCAAATTGAGTTGGCATATCACACAAGCACAACGGCTATGTTGGAACATTTAAAGCGGCAGCTAGTTGTGGTGGCTACCATTAGCAGCTAACATTTGCTCTCCGATTTTTACATAAAAATGGAATTATGGATTATAAATTCAATAATTTTTTTATACATAGACGTTAAAAACCTATGGATTAACCGATTCAGCCGCGTTTTTTCTCATTTTAATGCCATTGAACACGTCTTTTGATCAAATTGACAGCTACGGTGGTGAGACGATCTCCCTAGAAGCTCTGTAAAGGTACGTGTTGTGATGACTGTATTTGCTTCCCCTGTCGCGAGTCCGGATCACTCAGTGATGATACTATACACCTACATAATCTGTGGAGTCTCAGCTTTAATCGGATATCTTGTATGTGCAGCTACGATGAGTAATAAGGGTACTTTTATCTTGAGTTCTGTGCCAATGTCCGTTAGCATTTTTCGCTCATGGGTCATTTAGATGCTTCTTATGAGACTTGTGTTTTGTTTTGGTAAACATGGTTTGTATCGGCAGTTAGCTGAGATTATTACCGTTAATCTGGTATAACACATTAATAGTTTGTTAAATATTAAGATCCCCTGAGACACAGTATTGTGAAAAAAAAAATGTTTACATTACGTTTTTTTTACATTACGTTTTTTATGAATTGAACAACAGACTCGTTAGATTAGTCGACTAATCGATCAAATAATCGCCCGATTAATCGTTTTCGAAATAATCGTTTCCCCCCAGCACTACTGTATAGGTTAGGCCTATATCTTATTATATTATCAAATTGTTTTCAACTGCTGGCCACAGAATCAAGGCAGTGGTAGTGTTTGTAAAAAATACCACCAAACTAAGTTTTAAGAATCTTTATAAGTGGGACAACAAAAAAACAAAACGGCCTTCTTCGGATTACGTTGAGAGAACATACACTCTATTTAGGACATGCATACAGAGACTTCACACTATTAACATATTTTTGATTACATTTTCTTGTGTTATAACATGCATGTGATCAAGTTAAGCAAGAAATGTCTGATGTTTAACAAATCACCATTGAAAAGTCTGAAATGTATTCAGAGGTAGCCTATTGATGAATTCACCGTATAAATCATGACACATGGCTCCCCCTCGGTCATAGTACTGTTGCAGCTTGATATAATAAGAAGTATTGGAGTCGATATGAGAGGTTCTTGCACTCTATTCAACAGATTTCAGTGGCAGCACAAGAAATAAAATAAATCTGTTCTCTGAGGTGCTGCGGAGAACACACAAACCTTTATTTGTTTTGTATTCACCTAGGAAAGATGCATACGGCAAACTGCTCTAAAGCAAAACAAATGTGTGCAGTCGTCACAGCAGACTGATAACATAGTAATAACTTTGTGGCAAGAAGGAGTGCCTCTCAATAGCTTAAGCATGAAGCTACAGATGTGGAACAGTACACTGTCTTCTTTTTTTCTATTTCCTCGACACAGTTGTACTGAAACTGCAGTGGAGGAAACTTTTTTATGAATCCCTGTACTTAGATTTTCGTTTTTATAAGACAGGATTGATAACATGGACACTGGATGTTTTTTTAACACTCACCCCATGCCTCTTCCTCTCGGTCCACCTCGGCCCCCAAGGTCAAAACCACTGTCAAATCCGCCACCGCCACGACCTCCAAATCCACCTCCGCGTCCTCTGCTGCCGCGGCCATCCTGATCCCCGTAACCTCTATCGGAACCGCCGTATCCCCCACCTCCTCCTCCTCCGCTCAACGGTGGGCTTTCACCTCCATATCCTAAGAAGGGGTTGAGACACTTAGAAATCTACAGATGTGTAGTGATGCCAATACCTGATTACAGAAGTACCACAAAAAACTATGTTGTAGCATTTTGAAATTGATTAATCCTTATTCAAACATTAATAGCTAAACAAATTTTTCATGCAAATTATAGTAATATTATTGTAAAGATCTTAGGTTTAGGATTGACAAAACAAGACATTTGAAGTCATCACCTTGGACTTTGAGAAACTGGGATTGACATCTATTTTTGTTATAAAAATGTAAAAAGGAATACTCGTCTAAACAGAAAGGCCAATACAAAGCATCTCTCATCCACCTTGCCCATACTGGCTCTGCTGGCTGTAGCTCTGTGGAGGGGGTGAGTTGTAGCCTGGAGGCTGGTTGAAGTGACCTCCTCCTTGTTGGGATGGCTGCTGGTGGCTCCCGCTGCCCCCATAGCCCCCAGACTGACCTCCACTGCTGCCGTAACCACCTCCACCCTGTCCACCGCTCGGGGGCTGGTTGTATCCAGAGGACTGCGAGTTACCTTCATAGCTGTTGAAGAAAGAAAGGGAGAGCAGCTTTAAAAAAACAAAACAACAACAAGACATGTGTGGCACTAAAGCTTGCCGGAAGCCAAACCTAAACCAGGAGTTTACACCTTTGTTAAAGCTTAAAACAACTCTATATTGAAATATTTTAACTTAACATATTATTTTATAGCCACTGCCTACAGCTCCAATTCACCTGCATTTATTAATATCAACTTAGGTACAAGACAATTTCTTTCCTAAGCAGCTATGGGTTAAAGGACACAATTTAATAATTTTTAAAAATGCTGACAACTTAAAGTTAAAATCAGGACTCCTCAACAGATGATGCAAAATATCTAGATTTAAGAAGACTTAACATTTATTTTTCAAGAGTGACCTGGCAAAGAAGGGAACATATAACAAGCATCGACAGCATATTGTTACAACAACAAACACAAACTGGGGTTACCTACTGTAACCCAGCTTCTATGAGTAATGGCGCAGCCCTCTAAGGCTATCGCTATTGGGTTATCCCTCTGCGCCCCCGCGCAGCACTGAAACACTTGTAGTCCACGCCCACCCGCTAGGTGGGCCCCACCCTCGGGCCTCCTTCCGGTATAAATAGGAAGGTGGCCCGGCAATCTGCTCCCATACAATATAACTTTTCTTCAGCTATTCGTAGAGCCAGTGGGGCCCAGCGCTTAGAGGGCTGCGCCATTACTCATAGAAGCTGGGTTACAGTAGGTAACCCCAGTTCTATTTCGTATATGGCTTCGCCCTCTAAGGCTATCGCTATTGGGTTAAGGGCGAAGCATGATGTAGTCTGCGCCCCACTGGGTCCGTCCAGCACTAGAAGCACAGACACACCTGCTCAATAACACATCCCTGCCTGTTGTGCCATGCGTAATGGCGCATCACCGTCCCTGGAACATAGCAAACATACCTGTTTTCCTGACGGGGTGAAGGCTGGGACAATACATACCGACCGCTGTGAGAAGTAGAGACGAAGGTCCCACCTTATCCTGCGATCATAGAGGGGGAACAGCCGCTCTCTCCGCGCCAGCCAGGTAGGAGAGCGCTCAGCTGGATCCCTGACGTTACTCACTCTAATCAGACACTTCGTACGAAGTGTATTAGAGGAAGGGGAACATCCCTCTGCTACGAGGGGAAAAGGCCGTTCTCTGTGTGCCGAGAGGCAGGAGAGAGGCGCTCAGCTGGCTCCCTGACGTCACTCACTCTGACAGGACACCCAATACGGGGTGCGTCATAGAGGAAAGGGAAACATCCCTCAAATACAATTGAATAAATGAACAGGGGGAAGACCAAGATGCAGCCGTGCAAATATCTTCCACTGACATTCCTCCGTGCAAAGCCGTGGAGGAGGAATTCCTCTGGTGGAGTGCGCATGTTCTCCGGGGCTCTACCGAGACATACGCCTGCGACACCGCCTCACACTTTTACGCAAAGGGCTGCGAGGGAGTTTCCACACGCTGCATTTCACTCCGTCTCTCATCATGCGGCGCGTACACGCCCAGAGGATGAGAGGTATGTGTATGCTGTCCACACGAGGCGTTATAACGGTGCTCGTGGATTTATTGTGACCGTGTGTAGGAGGCATATCTGGGACAGAGGAATGCCGCGAGCTCTGCAGTTTATAAACCAATAGGTTTAAAACAGCAGGCTTCTGCAGCGAATGAACCACCTCTGGTGTGTCCCCCTGTTGGAAGAGACCCCGGGGGATCATCACGTGACCAGCTGACGCCAACGCCGAGCAGCTGCGTCACGGAGAGGGCTGTGTGGGTTGTGACATGCTTGAGGAGAGCTGTCAGTTCCTCCACTCGCTGCCGCGAGAGCCGCGCTCTGCTGGCTGAGTTTATCTTCTTCCAATTTCTTATGAAACCCAGGCTTGACAGATGCGATACGAGATGTACCGTCTGGAAAGCCACTTCCTCCCTGGAGCGAGCCAGCAAATAGCAGGTCGTCCAGAGGAAACCACACTCTCATCCCTCCTCTGTGTAGTGGCTCCAGCCTTCTCTACACAAAAATGGGAGGAGCCAGGAAATATCCGAAGGCAGACGATTGTCTGGTCTGATATTCCCTGAAATGAGAAAACGCAGGAATTTCCTGTGTTTCGGGATGAGGGGTACGTGGAAGTATGCATCCTTCAGGTGGAAGTATGCATCCTTCAGGTGGAAGTGCCCTTCAGGTGGAAGTGAACCAGTCGCATGGTGAACACATTCCAGCACCTGTTTGATCGTCAGCATGTGGAATACTGACAGATCGAGGATGTCTCATTGCCCCAGTCTTTTTCGGGATTAGAAAAATAACGGGAGTGAAAACCCCTGATTTTCCTCCCTTTGAGGAACCCTGGAGATATCCTGTTCCAACAGGAGTTCCAACAGGAGTTCCAGCGGCTCGGATTGGAGCGCAAGACATAGCTTCTGGGAGGACAGGAGTGTTTCCTGTATCCCATTGAACTGTGGGGGGGAGAGGCGAACTGCAGGACGTCTCCTCTGCTGATCAGCCTGCTCATCCATCTGTCCATCAGACCCGCGCGCTGCCACTCTGAGAGCGGGCGCACGTGCTCGAGATGTGTTTTTGGTCGTCATGGTGACGAGCCACGCCAGAGCCCCTTCCGCTGCTGCCCGTGAGGCAACCCAAGGCGGGGGCCTCCACACGCTGCGTCTCACTCCGACTCTCATCATGAGGCGCGTACACGCTCAGGGGATGGATGGAGGTGTGTGCAGTGCTGCCCACATGAAGCGTTATAAGTAACGGCGTTCATGTGTTTATTAAGGCCGTGTTTATTAAGGCCGTGTGTACGAGGCGTATCTCGGACAGAGGAATGCTGCGAGCTCTGTAGGTTATTAACAGGGGTTACAACCGGCAGGCGTCTGCAGCGAGCCCTGCTGTCTACTTAATCAACAGATTAGTGGCAGCCGGCTTAATTAGCGATCTCTGCAGTTTATTAACCGATAGGTTAAAACTAGCAGAATTCTGCAGCGAGCCCTGACGCCGTGGCGCTGCCGCTGGGGCACGCAGCCTCCCGTGAGGCGAAAGGGCTGTGACGAAGCCTCCACACGCTGCGTTTCACTCCGGCTGTCATCATGAGGCGTGTACACGCTCAGGGGATGAGTGGCGGTGTGTGTCCTGCCCTGTAGGCCGCCGCGGCTTTGTTGTCTGTGCGAATCAACACATGCTGATTCCGCAGCAACGGGGCAAAGTGCTGAATTATTCTCCGTACGGAGATCAATTCCAGCACATTTATGTGGAAAAACATGTGACATGCACGTTCCTCCCCACCCTGAGAGAGATGCGTCTGTGAACACCGAGATGTGTGACGTAACTCTGCCCAGGGGAACCCCCTCTGACAGGACGTGGGGACTTTTCCCGCGTCACCACGCTGCGTGGTATGACACGTTGAAGGAGAGCTGTCAGCGTTTCCACTCTCTGCCGTGAGAGTCGTGCTCTCATGCGGCTGAGTTCAATTCCACCCCCAGGTAAACAATACTCTGGGCTGGAACAGGACAGCTCTTTTCCCAGTTGATCATGAAAACCCAGCTTTGACAGATGCGATATGAGTTGTACCGTCTGTAAAGCCGCTTCCTCCCTGGAGCGAGCCAGCAGCAGCAGGTCGTCCAGGTAAAAAGTACTCTCATTCCTCCTCTGTGTAGCGGCTGCAGCGCCGTCTCTACACACTTTGAAAAAGTACGAGGAGCCAGGGAATAGCCTGGTATAGACGGCCTATTCCCTGGAATGAAAACCTCAGGAATTTCCTGTGTTTCGGAATGATGGCACATGGAAGTAAGTGGGTCTCATTCCCCCTGTCTTTTTCGGGATAAGAAAATAGCGGGAGTAATACCCCTGATTTTCTTCCTCCTGGGGAACCCTGGAAATAGTCTCTTTCAACAGGAGTTCCCGTAGCTCTGCTTGGAGCGCAAGACACTGTTCTCGGGATGTTAGGCATGTCACCTGTATCCCTTTGAACAGTGGGGGGGGGGGAGGCGAACTGCAGGGTGTACCCTCTGCTGATCAGCCTGTGCATCCATCCGTCCATCAAACACAGGCGCTGCCACGCCGAGAAACACTGACAGCGGGCGCGCCTGTTCGAGATGTGTTGTGGTTGTCATGACGACGAGCCACTCCGAAGCCTCCACACGCTGCGTATCACTCCGCCTCGCATCATGAGACGTGTACACGCTCAGAGGATGGATGGAGGTGTGTGCAGTAATATCCACATGAGGCGTTACCACTGCTCTCATGGGCTTATTATGACCGTGTATAGGTGGCGTATCTCGGACAGAAGAATGCCGCGACTGTCTGTGGTTTAATAACCGAAGAGTCATAACCATCAGAAATCTGTCGCGAACCATGCCGCCTACTAATCATCAGATTGGAGGCAGTTGGTGTAATTATTGTGCTCCGCAGCTTATTAATCGATAGATTAAATAGCGCAGGCTTTTGTACCGAACCCGGCTGGCTATTAACCGACAGGTCATAGGCAGCCTTCGTCGGTGCGGGACGGTGCCCTGGAGGTGCGGGTCGGTGCCCCAGCCGCCGCTGACGGACGATTCTGACGCCTCGGCTGCTGTTGCTGCTGGTGTCTGTCCGTCTGCCGCCGGGTTGGCTGCTGCTGCTGCCGCTGGTGTCGCTGCTGCTTCACCGCTGGCTGGAGCCAACCGACGTGCTGGCGGATGTCCTCCGCCTGCTCCGAAGCCGCCTTCATGGAATCAACCATGGTCAGGAACTGGGGCCCGAACAGCCCTTCCCAGCTGATCGGAGCGTCCAGTAAGACCTTCCTGACTGGCTCTGTGACCGCTGCCTGCTGTAACCAGAGGTGACGCTGGATCTGTGTCATCCATGCCGTAATCCTCGCCTGGGACACCGCCACGGCTGCGCACAGCGTGAGCGCCGTGCTGGCCCCTTAGCGATCTCCTCCGACTCCTCTGGAACCACGGTGGTGGATCGCTCGACCAACGTCACCACCGATTTGGTCAGCAAAGCGATGTTGTTTGCCGCTGCTGACGCCTGGAACGCACACTGGTGCGCCCGGTCAGCCTGGCGGGTGACATACTGGTCCTTGGGGTCGGCCAACATAGGGCGCCGTCCGGCGACCAAGTTGGCCTGTCTTACCCCGAACAATGCCGTTAAGCTCGGTTCCAGAGCGGGGGTGGTTGGGAAAACCTCCCGTACTCGTGGAACGGGGAGACCTCTACATGCTGCTGCCTTGCCGATTATTTCCGGCAGCTCCAGCATGATGCCTCCCAATGCCGGTAGCGCCGTGGCCACGGAGAAGGGGACCACGTGCTCGACCGCCACCTCTGACTCTCGCTCCGACCCCGTCTCCCCCGTCCGGGGAAGAGGGGGAAGGGGAGAGCCGCATGGCGAGCCCTGGATGGAGGCGGGGAAGGAGTCGTCCGACTCCTGCCCCCCACTCGCCTCCATAAACAGGCTGTCCTGGATGGGCACCTGCCCACCCCAGACGTCTTGAGGACATGCGACCTGCTGGCTGAGAGCCGCGTCCGCGTGCTCTGGCCCCAGACAGGCTGCGCATATCGGATGCAAAACATAGCTCATAATGTAGCCTGTATTGCACGAAGGGCACATACGGACACACTCTTTATTGCTCATGCTGTTGCTTTCTCGTGCTTCAGTAAACTGCTGGTTGCTGAAGAAAAGAGGGAGCAGATTGCCGGGCCACCTTCCTATTTATACCGGAAGGAGGCCCGAGGGTGGGGCCCACCTAGCGGGTGGGCGTGGACTACAAGTGTTTCAGTGCTGCGCGGGGGCGCAGAGGGATAACCCAATAGCGATAGCCTTAGAGGGCGAAGCCATATACGAAATAGAACAATACAAATAGAGAAATACAACTGTCACACACTGCAAATGAGTGAGCACAGTATCCAGTTAATAGGCAATACACTATTGCTGTACAAGTCTTACCCTGCGGAGGATGAAGGAGGAGGCTGCTGCTGGCTGTACTCAGAGAAGGATGACTGCTGGTTGTAGCTCATGTTGGACGGCTGGTTGTTGTTGTTGTTGTTGTTGTTGTTGTTGTTGTTGTTGTAGCCTCCAGGGCTATAGGATTGATTATAGCCACTGTCTTCACCTCCACCTCCACCACCCTGGTTAGAGGGGGGAGAACCATATCCTATAGGGAGAAGAGAGGAGACAGGACATGTAGATAAAGTTCCTTGTCTACAAAGATTGAGTGGATAACTGTGGGGCTTTGGACAGTCTTCCTCCACCTGACTGGGATTGACCGTAGCTGCCGTATCCGCCCTGGCTGTAGGATCCGGGGCTGCTGTCAGAGCCCTGTTTGTAGCCTCCATAGCCCTGCTGGCTGTAGCCCTGCCCAGAAGACTGACCATAGCCCTGGCCCATAGCACCACCACCTCCTCCTCCACCTCCACCTCCATAGGACCCATATCTGCCAGAGGTAAAAGAGTCAACCACATTCAGACACCAAACATGAACACAATGTAATAAAAGCATTAGAGCAGTTTTATTCCAAGAATAATCAGATTGTATTTATTAATTTTATAGTTTCACATTTTTCCCTAAATACAAATGTAAATGTATTAGAAAAATGATATCATATACTAGAAATAATCAATAAAATATGTGGTGGTTTATTTCCGGCCCAAAAGACGAGAAACTTACCCCTGGCCAGATGATTGGGAATATTCTATGGGAATAAACAAAATTGAGTGTTACAATTTAAAATATATATATTTGTATTAACAGATAAACAATAAACGGAACTGTGTTGATAAATAATTCTACTTGTTAAGATAAATAAAAGTATTTAAAAGCCACCTGGATCAGCTAGCAGCTCACAGCTGAACACAGGGCTGTTTATTATGTTACTTTCTATATTAATTACCTTCATTTATTTATTTTTTGTGCTGCTAAAACAACTTAATTTCCAGGCTGGATATCTTTAATGTTGGTAAAGCAGCAAAGATGAATCATTTAATTGTGAGCTGTGAAATAATGGCCAACTATTTAGATATTTGAAAAATCAGTTGTGAAGTATTTTGAAGAAAATAAATCAAAATTGTCTGATATAATGAATATCATCTATATATGCAATATATATCCAATGGAAGTCACATGTATATAAAATGTATATATGTTTCACTCAATACAACTACCATGTGTTCCAGTCAACAGTGATTCATATCTCACTAAATATCATGCATCAAAGATTAAAGTCACACAAATGTTGTTCCAAGGCACCAAACCAGTAATATGACTTTCATTCTTAAAATAGATGTTCTTCTAATACTTATGGGCAGGGGCGCCGCCAGGGATTTTGAGCCCCATGAAAATATATCACATTGGGCCCCACCACCAGGCACAGGCCACTTTGTTTATAAATTACCTCGAGGGCCGTACCAAATGGTCTAGCGGTCCGTATACGGCCCGGGGGCCGGAGGTTCCCCACCCCTGCTTTAATATAATAACATTAGTATTAGTGCTGCGTACCGGTACGCCGAACCGGTACTGGACTTGTAAAAAGTTTCGGTTCAAGTCCGGTTAAAATCGGAACGTCGGGAAAAGGTACTTGGACTCGCAAAAAAACTAACACTTTTACGTATATTCTGGTGTCTGTGGTTATTTAAACATACCCTGATAAAAGTTATTCAGCGTCAATAAATGAGTGCTAATCCCAGTGTGCTCAGTGTACAACATCAAATGTCATTTCTCCTTCGATTCACGGTTTGAAAACGTAGCATTTCGCCACATGCTAATGCTAACCGGAAGTGAAGAATTTTCAGAATAAAAGTATTAAGTTAATAGTGTGACCTTCCGTTTTTTTCAGAATAAAACTGATTTAAATTAAATAGTGTATTTAATTCAAAATTACGCCATATCAACATTGATTTTAATTTCTAACAGTATGTATGTACATCACTATGTATGTAGTATGTACTGTATCATGTACACATGTAGAGTTGAGGAAAATACATGGTGTACAGACAGTACAGTACACTCTGACTGTACAGTCACTACAGTGTATACTGTAGTAGGTGTGTAACAGTGTAATGCGTATAGTCTACTCTACACTCTACCTTTTAGCAACGTTTTAGGGATTTAGGCTCAGTCAGCTCAGGGACTGTTTGGTTACGTTAGTTTGGTAAATGAAATAAATGTTTGAACTTTGTAGTAGTTCACTGTAGTTGCTGTCATAAGTCATTTGTAGACTAAGTGGCAAAAAGTATTTTTTTACATTTGTACTTTGTAGAGAAATGTAGACACAAGTTGGAAGGGAGCTCAATAAACCTGACGAGTTTGAATTTGAGTTGATTATGAGTTAATTTTCAATTGATAATTAGCTCACAATAAGTTCACTTTAGTTACTCACACAACTTGACACAAGCCATGGGTTCAGGTCCGGACTTATAAGTCCGGACCTGAACCTGAACCTCTGGACTTGAGTCCGGACCTGAACCTGAATGTGAGTCCAGGTACGCAGCACTAATTAGTATTAATATCATAACCAAAATGTCTGATTAACATTTTGTTTACAGACTGATCACTCAATGCTTCAAACTGTCCATCATCCTAAATAGACTAAAAGCAGTTTTTTGTTTTATATAGATCATTAGCTATGTGGGAAAATACTGTGTTTTAAATGTATAATTTAAATTAGATGTTAGCTTTTTGTTATATAGTATTCCAGTCTCCCTTCAGATATGTTAAGTGGCATGTCATTCAACACAATGCTGCTCACCTCCTTCAGTTGGGAGAAAAGCTGGTTCAGGTTCAGCCTTATGGGGGGACAGGGCTGCTGAGCTTAGAGATGGATCTGTTGGACCTGGCACCAGGGGGAGGGACAACTGATTTAGTATGAATAGGCGCTAAAAATGTGCCTGCATTTATTAAAGGTAGGGAGGTAAGAATGGAGAAACTAGCTCGAGTGCGCTAGAATTTGAAAGTACACAACCGAAAAAAATCTGCTCCTTCCTTCAGAGTTCCTTACAGAGCCCCTCTTCCAACACACACGAACGTGCACATGACCAATGAGGGCACGAGATAAGTTTGTGCACAGATGGAAGGCTGACAGGCAGGTAGGCCATCCAGTCATTTTTGCCGGGCCGGCTCAGATGATTGGTCGTGCTTTTGACAGCGCCACGGCTTCCACAGATGACATTTTTGTATGTATTTATTGTCAAAGCATTTAATATATTCATTGCTATCGGGATGTTAAGAGCATTCTATGGAATATAACAAAAAGTGTTTCTGAAGTGAATTACCTACCATACCTTTAAATATCAGCTAAAAGAGCAGTGAAATTAAAGACCTCTGAATTTTCTGTAAAGATATTAACAGTACTTAATGTCAGCTTAGTAAACAAAAAAACATTAGCTAACAGACTAATTTCCACCACTCATGGACCACACCCACCTTTTCTTGTGAAAAACTGGGTGACATACTGTCACCCTTTAGTCCCTCTCTCTTGTCTTTATCTCCTTTCTCTTCTTTTCTTAGAGCCTGACTTTGTTGGTCGTTGAAACATGGTACAACACACGTATGTAGGCTAAGTACTAGCATCCCTCCTCACATGCTTTCACTCTCTGCAAGTGCAGGTGCCGCACCGCGTTTGGAGGCAGGACCAAACCATTACATGTAAATAGAAGGGGGTGTACAGAGGCTTTGGGTAATTAACTTTTGGAAGAAAATAAGTTAAATGAATCGTAAGTTTAGTGAGTAATTTATCAATATAACGTTCTATTAATGTTAATTATTGATTAAAGGTTACTTACATTTTTTTTCTTAATGTTCTGAACATTTTGGGGCCCCTGTCAGTCATGGGCCCTTAGAATCGTCCTAACTCTTCACCCCCTTACGGCGCCCCTGCTTATGGGCTTGTACTTAAGAAGGCATTTTCGTGGAGAATTTTACTTGTAATGGAGTATTTTTACATCGCTGTATTGGTATTTTTCCATGAGTGCCACTGTCAGAATCTGGGTCAGTGGATCAGTAACGTTGGTTAACCACAGCCGATAGCATAGTAGCCGTTAAGCTAAATGCTAACGGAATAAACCGGTAGCTTAGTTAGCTTTACGGTACCGTTAGAAGAATACATTACAGTGACAGCTACACAGTAGGTTCTTCTGAGGGGGAAGAGATGCGGTTACGCACTAGCTTGTTAACCTTCACTGTTAAAACATCTAAACTGTTGTTTTAACACCGAATATACGTCTCCTTGCCGTTAGACGCCATTTCGACGAACGAAAACCAGCCCTTTTACCTTGAATAGAGCGAATAAGACAGTGTTGTTATCTGACAGCAGAGGAGGGGGACCCAGAAGATTGATGCAGCCTTCACAGCCCTGCAGTTCCTCCTGCGGCCGCAGGGTGGGGGGGGGGGGGGGGCAGCCATTGTCTAATTATTTACTATGGGTGTGATGTAACTAGGTAACATTTACTCAAGTTTTCAACATTTAGGTACTTGTACTTTACTTGATTTACATAGATTATTTTTATATTATTATAGGCTAAACTACCCAGTATTGTATACAGTTATTCAAGTAAATCCTACCTTCACCAAGTACAACATTAAAGTGATGAACCAATGTTTTAATTTTTTTTATTGTATAATAATTCTCATGTTACATGTTTGTATTATTGTTTTACACATTCGAAATAAATCTGATCAAATCAAATGAACAATTTAATGCACCATTCATTTGAATAAAATCATTAAAAAATATCTGTTGTTTAATTGTGCCTTTATTCATAACGAGTACTTTAACTTTTGGTATTTAAAGTACATTTTGATGCTAATACTTTCTTATTTTGACTTAAATATACATTTGTATGCAGTAGCTACTGTCATTTGTAACTGAGTATGTGTACACTGTAGTATTGCTACTTTTAATTAAGTAAATAATCTGAGTACTTCCACCTTTGATTATTTATATAATATATATATCATTTAAATAATGATTCAAGTCTCCCAATTGGTATTCACGCCACTGGCACTGCATTTAAATCATATTTTACAGACTATTTTATCTTTGCTTGTATTTTGCAGTGTTTGATGTTTTCTTTTTTAATGTATATTCTTTATTTTATGCCTCCTATGAATGCGCTTGAATGTTGTGCTCCCACCTTATACAAGTGCTAGACAAATCTTTATTTTATTTTATTATTATTACAATTATATACATTACAAGTTCAAATAAAGGCTATTTTGTATTATTATGATACCTGATCATTATTTTTAAGTACATTTTCTTCATTTAAACACCAGTAATTGAAAATAACCTTTAAAATAGAGTATAACACTTTAAACCATCTTGTGATTGGGTCAGACATGTGGGGCCAATGGATAAAGTCGGGCCAATAAATATTCAAATATATTCAGTATCTTGAATTTTGCACTATTTGCATGTGTTTACAATCCAAGCCGTAAAGACATTGTATGTTGGTTGTTGTTGCTATGATTGTTGTTGCAGAAGAAGGTTGGTCAAACAGGCTCTTTTAACAAACACTTGATCAGTGAGCTTATTATACAACTTGACCTCATGTTTATGTTTGAATGATGTAAATTCAAACTGCAGTGTTCTTGTTTTCTGGTTACCATGACAGCTACATTTTCACAGAAGGAGCCTTACTCATCTCAGGTAACAAATGTCCTTAGGTGGCTTTAATC